>NW_026727620.1:0-32011 GCF_029784015.1 Lycium ferocissimum
AGATTATAAATGTGTTACAAATGACTAAAGGGTGAGTATTGAAGTAAGAACGGATAATGAACTTAGTCATGAATATAAAAAATGAGGCGAAAGATGAAACGAATCATGTAAATTAATGACGATTGTTGTTGGTGATATTGTGATGGTTGTTATGGGGCGTTGGAAGTTGATATGGAATATGGCGGAAAGTAGTATAAACAAAGGAAACGCTGCCCAATTTTCTTTAGCCTTAAGAGGCACGATTTTATAATTGCCTAGCTAATGTTGATACGAATTCCTTTGAAGGTATAGACGAGCGCATTAAAGGAGGCCGAGCAGACGATAGAATAGTAAACGACAAAGGTATGTGAGGCTTTACCCTTCTTCTAAGGCATGAATCTTATGTATGATGATCCTTCCTCCTCGAGAATCCTTCCACGTTTCGAAAGACGAAGAGCCCATGTTCATGAATAGTTAGACAAAATAAGAAATACGCTGTGAATACGATAATGATAATGACAAGTTTAAGTCTAAGGATTCTAGGGATTACGATATGACGAACTTACGAAGTTAATGATAATGACCATGATCCATTGATGCTCTTTCCTATATATATACTCACCTTAAATTGTAAATCCCTTCAGGGAGATAATGCTTATGCTTACTCCATAACATGATCGAGGGTTCAAGACCTTATGTCACCCCGACATGATATAGTTGTCCTTAATCTCAAAGAGTGTTGATGATATGATGGTATATGTAACTATGAATGTTAAATATGGTAGAATTATGACAAGTTATGAGACGATAACCAATAATAATGAAACAAAGATATTTATGATGACAATGTGCGATATGTCTAGAAATGAAGATAGTGATGAGTCTATGATGATTAGATGTACGATGACAAATATATGAAATGATGGTATGTATGATGATGTGATTCCACCGCACCTAATGGCGGACATGTCACCGCTAAGGCGGGTCGTTGGTTTCCACCGCGCCTAATTCCGGGACATTCACCGCTACGGGGGGTGCTATGATTCCACCGCACGGAAAAAGGCGGACATGACCACCACTGGCAATAGATGTTACCCACGGTTAACGACATGATGATGTATAATTGATGTGATGATACTTGCATGTTATGATGATGTATATGTGACGTGATAAGGCACACGTTATGATAGTGTATATGATATGCTTACGTATGATGTATGTACATGAACGTATCTATATGTAAATGAATACACAGGTTATGTCCTCATCTCATGACTTATTATTTCCTGACTATGCTTATTTCGTTCCTGCCTTACATACTCAGTACAATATTTGTACTGACGTCCTTTTTCTTTGGACGCTGTGTTCATGCCCACGTGGCGGAGACGGCCGATCCCTAGAGCGATTTGTGAGCACCCATTTTCCTGAGGTGCTATTGATCATTATTTTGGTACATATATGTATATATCCATGATTTTAGCAGACGGGGTCCCCGCCCCGTCTATATGTCTAGTACTCCAAATAGAGGCTCGTAGATACGCATGCGTGGATAGTACGCCCTATGGTTCCATGTATACGTACGTGTATATGTATGTATATATTTGATAATGTATATTTATGTTTATAAAGTTTAATGGTCTTAAAATGACACACATGATTACGAGTATATAGTATGAATGATACAGAGCAAGGTGATACGAGCGTGTTCGTGTTACCGTGATACCCATGCCCGTAGCTCCTGGCCGTGACAATCATATTCTCTAATTCTTTCTCTCGAGTACTAAAGTGAAGCATAAGGTTATTTCTAACTTTATGGTCACACACGACCTAGCATGAAAAGATACTATACATACCTCATATACGTTGACGGATCCTCATCTTAGAAAAATTTCATCCGTCTCAAACAAGTGAGGGAACTACTAATTTCATGTTTTCTTACACTTTCAAAATTATATCATACTATTGTTTCTCCATAAATACTTAATCAAGCTACTTCTAAGAGGGAATTTTCCGTACTGCCTATCTCATATGGTAATATGTACCTCTTGTAGTAACTTACTAACGTCAACTTGCACATAGTCTACCGGCGCAATTCTAGTAGCTATCTCTAAACATTTCAATCGAGCATTGACACGTGGAAAAACTTATCGCTGATTCAAGTCACTTGGAGGCAAGTCCGGTTCATATGGAAAAAATGAATATATCCTTGAAAAGTCCTATAAGGTCCAATGTATCGAGGACTCAACTTCCTTTCTACCAAAACTCATCATGGCAATTGAACTCCATGTTAACTTCATAGAACACCCAAGGGGTCGTCAACCTTGGAATACTATATCTCCACCGAAGGTGTCCAAATAAACTTACTCCGATGACTTTGGGCTATCTAAAACCACGATCTCGAATAACCGAAATTTGTCTTTTGAATCAATTTTGGACCTATAAACACACCATGCACAACTTCAAACAATCCAATTGGCGTCTCGAATTTCTTCTTTGCCGCTTACGGGGCCATTTGAATACGTTCAAAATTCGTTGTCGAAAATGCAAATGTTAAGAGGTAAGTGGTAACCTAATTACCACCAAAATCTAACGAATGCCCGTAACATATCCAAAGCAACACGTCGATAATGATTAGATTAAAATGTTGTGTTCAGCCTTACCGAGAGACTCAATCCTTCTAGAAAGACATAGTAATTTAACATTGAGCGTCCTCGATTTTCATGATAATAGCCTCTATCGGGGCACCATGAAGTCGCACACCCTTGAGATACAACCTTAATAATGTCCTCGCCGAATACGGTCAACCGGAATATGCGCGTGGGCGTCCACACACATATAAGTCGGATACTTGTTTTATGACTAGGTAAGACACAATGAAATCCATGTTGATCACCAAGCATTTGTCAAGTTGGAATCTCCATTGCTTGCGTGAACGACACTCGCTTTTGATGTTCAATCCGAGCGTTGGCAATTCGGGACATCGAGCTGTAAATTCTCGCTATGTCCCTCTTCATTCCATCCCACCAATACATTAGCTTAAGATCAGGAATCTTTCTAACTCCAATAGAATATCGAGAATAATGTTCTGGGCTAAAATTCGATGACATAATCGACTAAAACATTTCGAACACATCTATCGGATCTAAGAACTCCATCTATAAAGATAACTAAAGCCGTAGGATACTTCAAATCATGAAATGTATCCCGAAAATGCAATTAACCGGGGATCCTTATAACGTTCTTTCACCTCCATATCTAAGGATGACCAAAGTGGCCGGATTATTAATATCAATTCCTATCCTCCTCAATCAATTAGGTATTCCGAGGTCACAAATACGGTGGCTCACGATAAGACGTTAGACATTTGAACAGGACTCACATAAACACTAACCGGATTTAACGATAAGTGGATGCCTACTACATTCGCATAATGAAAAATACTCACATCATAATCTTCGGCAGTAGAAACCACCGCTCCGTGCCGTAGATTTAACTCCTTCTCGCTTGAAAATATAACGAGAGACTCTTGTGATCCGTATAGATATCAACATGTATGCATATAAATAATAACTATGGCCTTCCACATTCTTCAATGCATGAATAAAACTAACCACATCAAGGTCATGGGTCGGATAGTTCTTCTCATGTTTCCGAGATCAGAAGCATAGGCAATGATTCGGCCCGTGCGGCATCAACATACGCCCTAACCCAACATAGGCATCATAATATATGACATAACCTCTAACCCTTCGGAAGTGTCAAAGGAACAGTCAAGTTAATCTATCCTTCAATTCTTAGAAATCGAGGATGATCACAAGCATGTTCTCTATGTAATAGTCGCCGACTTAACAGAGTTAGCTTCTTCAATGAATAAAAGATTTGAAATAGAGGAAAAGATTTCCATGAATCTAGAATCTTGTAACCTCCGCCAAACAGTTTTTGAAACCCTAGGTTAAAGAATGCGCAGTTCGTAGGCTCCGCGATCCTACAAGGATATCAATTTAATCTCGAGTATCAACTCGAATGCCATCATATCAGAAATAAGGGTCTAGAAAAGTCAAGGAATTTAACCAAAATTATTTGAAAATATGGCATACAATATCACTATTCTCGAAAAGAATACCCGAGGACAATATGCACGTCGTATTGAATGCCTTGACGTCGTATCTTGAAATATACCGTATTTCGTCATCAATAAACGCGATCACGAAAATGGCCTAAGAGAGGCCTCGAATACATTATTCATCAAATTCATAAATACCGGAGCATTTTCAACCCAAATGACATTACTCGAAATTCATAGTTGCCATATCTCGTTCGGAAACTTTTTGAAATATCTTCATATTTCAAAATACGGTCCGTATTGATAACAATGTAACCTCCAAATGAAAAACCACTCGGCACCCTATTTTCGAATTCGAATCATCGATTCTCGGGAGAGGACATTTATTCTTAATCGTCACCTTATTTAGCTGCCTATAGTCGATGCACATCCGTAGGGAACCATCTTTCTTTCTTACAAATAGTGACAATGGTCAATACGCACTCGTTAACCATAATAAAGCCATACAAAGAGATTATACATATACAAAAGTCGACATCATACATAGCGGGCATAACCAGATCTTATACATAGTAAAAGTGAAACGTCGCCCAAAATTGTCACAAATATATATATATATATAATATATATACATACATATCGCTGCCTCTAACCGTCGCATATAAGATATCACACATAAGCCGTAAGGCTATCATAATACAGGGGACGCCCAAATCACAAATCACACGACACAACCGAACAAAGGATTACCCACAACCCACACATATGTCTACGTACCTCTAAGAGTAACAACAATCATATGACGCGACAAGGCCCCCGCCGTACCCATGAATAGACATATACATATGCATCGGAAGAGTCCGTACCAAAACATAGGCTCCCGAACAAGGAGCGCTCCAAAATAGCCGAATGGAAATCCTAAGCCGACGGATCATCCACAACGAGTATCCGTACTCGCGGGCATGAAACGCACCCCGAAGAAAGGGGGTCAGTACGAAATATGTACTGAGTATGCAAAGCATGAAATAGTAAAAAGGATCATAATCGGAACAAAAGTACAGAAAATAAGTGCAAAATCCAGAATACCAAAATGCTTACTTTTAAAATCACAAATCATGCAAGGGGCTCAGGGAATATGGTCGCCCACCCGTCAATGGTGCCATAACACAGCATAACACCAGAAGATTTCAAATCTCCGTAACCCTACATATCACATAACACATCATAACGCCATAACACATCATAACACCAAATATACACGGAACCCGCCCTCTAGCGAGGGGCTCGGCGAACCGGAACACATCATACTCCGAATATCATAACATAGTGCGCACGATAACATAACCGGCCCGGACTCGGCGAAAGATATAACAACCATATGCACGAGCAGAGTCGTGAGGAGACTATATGCGCAATTTAAAACATTTTCAAAAACCCATAGAATAGTCAAAACGAACTATCATTTAAAACCAAGAGAATAGTCAAATCAAGTTTCCCCGAATGTCACTCGGAACATATCAAATAGAACTTTAGAAATCATAGATACGTATCAAAACCATATGAAGTAGCTTATGAAATCAAGAACATAATCGTCATTACAGACTCGATAGGTAAGTAAGTAATCGACGCTCGAGGGTTAAGACGATAGTCATGCTAAGTTCTTTCAAAAGTCGTTAGAACTACACAAAGGAAAGTCGCGGGACCCACGGACGAGCGTCAACCCAATCCGAGCCCGCCTATGGAAGGTATAGTCATTATATGCTATAAAACCTTCTACGAGCATATCGAGGCGATCCGGTTCTGTCTACGAAAGTTACGGCCCTTTTTCGACATAGAACCCTTTAGGAACAAAACTTTTATGCAAACTTTGAAATCCAATCATACCAAAGACATAAGGACCATTATTCTAGTACATTACAAATGCCAACATTAAGAAGTGAATAAGAATCGTAGACATGCTCGGATCGCAAGAATAGAGTTACCCCGAGGCTCGTAGCATAGCCTACTTACAACTAAGACATGCCAAAAGAAAGAAAGGTTAGGCTTTACATACCTCGTCCGCGTCCTAAGCTAATCCAAACTTAAGTCTCGGCTTCCCAAGATCTACAACAACGTCGTTAGACACCAAACATTAGTCATAAGCACTTAGAAATCCAATTCTAAGCTAGCACTTCATTTACAAAAAATTTGGGCAAGATTTCCCCCGTAAATTCAACAACCCCGAGAATTCAACTCGGCCAAATCATCAACAACAATACCAACAACCATACTAATAACATCAATAAGTGATTCAAAACTCATTCTAACATTAGTAACTCTTTTCTATATAATTCGACGACATTTCATTTACATTCAAATCACCACATACAATTAAGCCAACTCCAATGCTCATACATTCAAATACCAATCCGAAACCATTCAAACAAAACTCAAGAACATTTCAAACAATCCACACAATATTCAAACGGCCCAACCAATGTGCAATGCCACCCGAAACCTTCCAATTCCCATAGGGACAACAACAACACATTTCTTTCTTCCAAATTCATAAACTACATCAATAATCCGCATGTTAACAACATCATTCTCATAAATTCAAGAAACTATATTAAAATCACATTATCTTCTCTAACAACCTACAAACGACTCCAACTTCAATTTAAATCATTAAACCTTCATTTTCATCATAGAATCCATAACAACAACAACCAAAAATATTAAATAAAAATTAGTTCATCACTCCAACACAACCAACACCTACACAGCACAACCAACTTCAACATACCATAATTTCATGAATTTCATTCATTTCCACACACTACAACACACACAAACCATCCATAACATATAAAAAGGAAGATTAAACCTTACCTTTTCCACTTAGTTCTTCAACTTGGCTAGGGTTGTGCTTGCAAGAATGAATGGTTTTGCTTGCTCCAACAACTACTCCATGTTGATTTAGGACCTTCCAATTAGTTGAAAAGCTAGGAGAAATAATTTTTTTGATCAATTTCCATGGACATCATCCAATTCGGCCACCATGGCCGAATATGCTTCCTTATTTTTTTTCTCCATGTTTCTCCAATTTCTAGAGTGTGAAAAGATGAATTATGTCTTGCTAGTCATCTAATATGTGCACATATATGATTCATCCATGTGTACCATGGCCCACACATGGCTTGGATGAATTAAAATTTGCCAAGCCATGGGTGGGAACCACCCCAATGCCACACGGCCAACATGGCTATTTCATGAAAAATAATAACTTTCCATAATTCACTTTTAACCCCAAATTTTCCTTAATATTCCATACCAATAAAATCATAAGCAACTTATGCCTTAAAACAAAATCGAAGGTTAAAAGTCTCAACCTCGTATCCCGGATAGTCTTGTCCTTAACTTATCATAGTTAGCTCGGAATGTCCCAACGTACAAAATACGGGATATAACATCCTCCCCCCCTTTAGAACATTCGTCCTCGAATGTTAACTAGTCTTACGGGTCTTATAAGCACCTCGGGGGGAGTTTCTTTCATGGCTTTCACATACAGTTTGTTAATCAATCAACATAACCTATCTGAGAATTTAGATTACCTGAAGACATAGGAAATAAGTAGGAATACGTATTCTTCATCTCTTCCCTGTTATTGTTCCGCCCCAATACCTTAACGGAAGCTATGTCTTTAGTACGCAACCTTCTCACCTGACGATCCGCATGGATATAGGTCATTCCTCGTAGGCTAATTCCTGTCACATCCGGATATCATCTAGCGGGAAAATACTCCGAAAGAATCACCCACACATTTGCGAAGCATTGACACGTGGAAGACCGGATGCGCATCGCTCCAAATCGGATGGTAGATCTAATTCATAGGCAACCTTGCCTATCTTACGGACGATCCGATAAGGTCCAATATCCCTCGACCGAGCTCCTTTCTTGCCGAATCTCATAACACCCTTCAAGGGTGACACTTTCAAAGATACCCAATCGTCGACCTGGAACTCTAAGTGTCGACGTCGATTATCTGCATATGACTTCTGTCGACTCTGAGCTGCTAATAACCGTTCCCGAATGAGTTTCATTTTGTCAACTACTTGCTGAATCATATCTGGGCCAATTAACTTAATTTCGCCAACATCGAACCAGCCAATCGGTGGCCTGCACTTCCTGCCATACAAAGCCTCATACGGCTATCTAGATGCTAGAATGGTAGCTATTATTATAGGCAAACTCCATAAGTGGCAGATGATCATCTCAGCTACCTCTGAAATCAATAACACAGGCCCGCAACATATCTTTTAGCGTCTAAATAGTACGTTCGGTCTGCTCGTCAGTCTGAGGGTGACATACTGTATCGAGATTCACTTGCGGTTCAATGGTCAACGTCATTAGTCCTTACATCCTTGTCACCATTTACCTTTACATTCCGAGTGCTCACCCAACATGACTTTGTCGCTAGTGGGTATAATGGTTATGTCCCTTAAACTATTCCTCCTAGTTCCTTCCCAGGACTACTTCCGTCGATCCAAAGTATGTATATACGAAATGGTTCTCGCACCCTTCGCTATCCTTCACAGTACAACTACACTTATGGCAACTCATAATTCGAGTTCAAACTAAATCCTTGGGCTCTTGCCACAACTATTCCTTTAGCTTTCTGCCACAACTGTTTCTTTAACCTTTATCCCTCAAATCTTACAATACAACCCAAAAGCATAGGCTACGGAAATTCTTACTCCCTTACGATTCTCTCATAACACAAGTATACGTGTCTTCGATTTCCTTGTATTGGCGATCGTTTGAACTCTAGCTCCAAGCTAATAAATTTTCCCCTTCTGGAGCATAAGAACGCCATAATCTCTTTCAAGTCCAATATGTTCTTCCCCCCCTTTATTAAGGAGGTCCTAATACACCAATAGTTTTTAGATATCCATCGTCGTGGTCACTTATCTTTCGAGAGTTAGAAATCTCTTAGCATCGTTGCACGGCCTAATCATTCTTTCCTTTACTTCTCATTCCTCTTTTGTTCCATACTACCACACTCTATCCCTCTCACACGCCTACCCTCAAATTTTTATCCAAATAGTGCCGTGCTTTGCCCGTCGTCTCTTTTGGAGGCTTTACTCCCTCATGTTTCTTACTCTTTCGCTTTTTCCGACATTTTGGTCACTTTACCTTCCATCTACTCACTTTCTTTCTTTTTCCAAATATCATTGTATTAGAACTTTCCAAGCTTAACCCCGTAGTGAAAACAAGATCCTTGCCTTATAACATTTGTGCCATTTTTACCTTTCACTGAACTTCATTACCCTTGTCCGATTAATGCCTTCCAATATGTCCGCAACGTCGATTGCCGGGACACAATATAGCCATGTATGGGATATCATATACATACGTATACATAATTGCTACCATCTTGTTTACAAAATATTTCCAAACACTATTCAACTTACCCCGACTTCTAAAGCCGCGACGCACCTTCTTTCTTTTCACCGGTCTAGTCCGCTCGTCCCTATGACCTCTAAGGTTCCTCGCCCACTCGTATACTCGATTCTCTTAGGCTACCCTAGCTTCCCATTTGTCTCTCCTGTATCTGACTCTATAGGATTTGTAGTACACTTCCCAAGGGGGTCACCCATCCGAAATTTCTCCCACTCAAAGACGCTTAACTTGGAACTCGATGAAATACGATGCTCTATTGCTAGTATCCGATAGCGTCCACCTCACCGCATGACCTTCCTCACATAACGGAGTAAGTTGAGTCTTAACGTATTTCAAAATGTTCTCATCACGCATCTCCCTCCGAATTAGAAAGGGTCTCTTACTCCAATCAATAATTATTTAATACTTGTAGGCATTCCAAATTCTCAGTTAGGTGGCACTTATATTCCAACGATAAGTGTCCAAAGATCTCTTGAAGTAGTATCTTTTTCTCAACCTATATCATCTACTTCCTTTGAGGAAATTATATTGCACCATCTGTTCCTTAAGCCTACCGTCTTTGTCGCTTAAAGATTCCATTATTTTTGAGGTGAAGTCGTGTGCACACAAGCACCCTTTATGCTTTATGCCTTTTTTACCCTTACTGTGTACCCAACACAGGCTTCTAACTTACTCAAAAACATACCAAGTTCGTCTCACTAATAGCCTTATCTTATCATCATGTCGTCGTACTACACCTTTAAATTCATAACTATGTATTCCCTTTACGTTCCATGTTCGTACTCATTTAATTGCGTCTATCTTGGGTGCTTCCTCTAGTATCCCCTTACCATATCTCTCCAGTCTATGCCCATCCTTCTTTTCTGCGCGCGAGGAATTTTATAATACCTCTATGTCCTTCGGAAAATACTACTCCCACAGAATCCTTTCGCGTTTTCAAATCATATTCTGTTCATCCCTATTTCTTCTTATCATACTAGTCATTTCCTAGCACGCATTCTACCTCGTTATTCATCTTTCCATAATTTGGTCTTTCACAGTTCCGTCACTGATTTTACTCGTGTTCTCGGCTACACATGTCATAATCTATTACTGCGCTATTATCTCGCCGCTTTTCTTTTCATCTCCTTCCTCCAATTAACCCCTTCTTCTTTTGTGCTCGCTGCCATTTCCGTTATCTCATAATCTCTATCCTGAATTTTCCCTATAGAATAACTTCATAAATCCCTCTCTTCTTTTTTTTTTATCAATAGCTCACCTTTATACTTTAGTCACATAGATCACGTCATATCCTTTAGTCACTTCCTCACTACGCTTTGCTCATTTTCATAACAATCCTTATTATATTCACATAATATCCTGTTCGTAATCAATCTTATCCTTAATATCTCGCAAGTTGTCCTATCAATACATTCCTATCTGTCACAATTCTTTTTCCTCTGTACTCTTGTCTCAATCATACTACTATTTCTCCTAACCATAAACTCGTCATAATTTATCCCTGCTTATCAGTTCAGTTGGTACCTTAACATAACAGTCTATCAAGATTTGCCAACCTCTTCTAAATCATCTCTTAATATCACAAGCCCTTTCCAAATTCTCTTTTTTTCTTTTTCTTTTACCCTACCGATATCGACTTCCTAATTACTATTACCAACAATTCGGTAGTTAACTCGTTTCTCGAGGTCGTACCGTACTTGCAACTTAGTCAAATCCTATCCTTACTATTGACACGACCTTTCAAGGCATGTCACAAACCCATATCTCATCTGTTATACCCCGTACTTTGTACGTTGGAATATTCTAAGTCGGTTGCGACAAATTTGGACAAGGTTGCAATTTTTTTCCGATTTTGTTAAAAGTGCATAAGTTGCATATTCATCTTTTTATTGGTATGGAATGTTAAGGGTAAATTTGGAATAAGGAAAATTTGGGACCAAAAGATGAATTATGGAAAGCTAGACATTTCATGAAAATTTGGGGCCAAAAGTGAAGTTTTGGAATTTTAAATTCATGAAAAGAAAAGTCATGTGGCCATGCACATGACTTGTGGGCCATGGTACACTTGTTTGATTTATATAAGTATAAGAGGGATGACTAATTCATTATATTCATCACAATTATCCCTTGGAAAGTTCAAGAAAAATGGAGAAAGAAAAGAGAGGGTGAGGTTCGGCCAAGGGAGGAGAAAAAGGAAGACCAAAATTCTTCTTCCAAAAATTATTTTCTTCATGTGTTTCAACTCCTTAGAAGGTGTAAAACAACATGGAGTGGTTGATGGAGTAGCAAGAACAAGTGTTGGTTCATTTGCAAACCCTAGCCTAGTGGAAAGCTATGAGGTAAAGGTGAGATTTAACCTCCTTTTCCATGTGTTATGGATGATTTGTACATGTTGTGATATGTAGAAATGAATGAAATTCATGAAAATATGGATGTTAAAGTTGAGCCGTGAATGTTGAGGTTTGGTTTGTGTGTTGTGTGTGTGTTGTGTAGAAATGGTGAATTAATTGTATGTAGCATGTTTGAGTGTTGTTGTAATGTGTAAAAATGGATGAAAAATTATGGAATTTATGTATGTTGATGTTGGTCCGATAGGGGCTGTTTTTGGCAAGTTATGGCGAATTGATTTTTACTTAGTGTTTTGGTTGTTGTTGTCATGGATTATGTGATAAGAATGAAGGTATTGAATGATTCGAGTTGAAGTTGTAATTGTTGTGTTGTGGCCGTGTATGTGTGGTGTAAGGTAGAAGTGAAGAACTAATTTCATTTGGTATGTTTAGGATGTTGTGTTGTAGATTTTATGTTGTAAAATGAGGGCTTAATGGCTCAAAGTGAAGTTGAAATCATGTGGGCTGTTTTGGAACCTAATGTGATCTTAATATGGTTTCTTGTATTTTTGAGATTAATGTTGTTAAAGTATGGATTGTTAGTATGGTTTATGAATTTGGAAGAAAAGAAATGCGTTGTTGATATATTTCGTTGGACTTGGAAGGTTTCGGTTGCCTTATGTTTTGGTTGAGTTGTTTTGAATAATTTTGTGGATTGTTGGAAATGTTATTGAATCATGTTTGAATGGTTTTGGATTGGTATTTGAACGCGTGGGTAATGATGTTGGGTTGATTATGTATGTTGATTTGAACGTAATTGGAATGCCGTCGCATTGTACGAAAAAAAAGGTTGTTGATGTTAAAGTGCGTTTTGAATTAATGGTTGATGTTGTTAGAATGTTTATTGGTATTGTTGTTGATGAATTTGGCCGAGTTAAATTCTCGGGTGTCGAATTTACGTGGAAATGCTTGCCCAAATTTTTTGTAAATAAAGTGCGAGCTTAAAATGGGATTCCGAGGTGCCTATGACTAACGTTTGGTGTCTAATGACGTGTTGTAGATTTTGAGAAGCCGAGACTTGAGTTTGGATTAGCTTAGGAAGCAATCAAGGTATGTAACCTTTTACCTTCCTTCTTTTGGCATGTCTTAGATATGGCTAAGTTATGATATGTTATGAGCTTCGGGGGTAATTCTACTCTTAAAAATCCGAGCACGTTTGTGAGTCGTATTTGCTTTTGATGTTGGCATCCTTAATATGGTCAAGCTATGATCCGTATTTCCTTGATATGATTGGATTTGAAATGCTATGTATACGGTTTGTTCCGAAGGGATCTTACGTCTTTTGTATGACTAAATTTTAAAAGTTCCATAAAAGTTTTGTTTTAAAAAGAGTTTTGTTCCCAAACGATTTCGAAACTACGAACGACCGTAACTTTCAAGAAAAGGCTCGGATCGCTTTGATATCTTCGCAAATGATTTCATGACGAGTAAAGACTTTAATTTTAATAAAGGGCCCGGATTTGGTTGACGCTCGTCCGTGGGTCCCGCGACTTTCTATGTTTGGTTCTAACGACCTATTTTCGAAAGAATTCAATATGACTATCTTTCCGACCCCCGAGTATGATTACTTATTTATCGGTTGAGTCTGAAATAAGGATTTTCGTGCACATGATTTTCATACGTAACTATGGTTTTTGAAGTACGGTTTGATATGTTCCCGAGTGATATTCTAAGAAAATCTCGATTTTGATCATCGCTTTGGCTTATAAATGATGGTTCGTTTTGATTAACCTATTGAGTCTTGAAAAATGTTTTAAACTGTATTTAGTTACTCACGATTCCGCTCGTGCATTCTGTTGTTACATTTTTCGCCAAGTCCCGAGCTGGTTATGTAATCGTGCGCACTATGCTGTATTCTGAAATATGATGTGTCCGGTACGCCGAGCCCCTTTCGGCCGGGTACTGTGTATATATGCCACGTTATATGTTATATGTATGTATTCTGGAATATGATCGACTGGAATCGTTAGGCGGTGGGGCAAACCCAATGCGGGGCAAATTCCACCGGTTTAGGCAAATCCCACATTGGTTTAGGCCAATCCCACATCGGTTAATGTCGCCTCATATGATAAGTTATGATGTTATGATGTGTTACGGTTTGTATATGATGATTTGTGCATATGGTTTCTCACTACTCGCTCGTGCGAGCTGTTGTTATCTTCCTTCATCGCGTCCGGGCAGGTGGTACGTATTCGTGCACTTCATTGCATTGTTCACCGCGTCCCTCACTAGAGGGCCGAGGCACGTTATATTTGCCGCGTCCCTTGCTAACGGGGCCGGGGCACGTTATATGATATGATGATATGGGGGAGGTGGCGTGATGGCATATGATGATTCCCTTTTACCGCATCCCTCACTAGAGGGCCGGGGCACGTTACATGTACATGCATATGATGATTTTAATTACCGCGTCCCTCCTTAGAGGGCCGGGGCACGTTATATGTATATGATATGATGATTTTACTTACCGCGTCCCCTTACTAAAGGGCCGGGCACGTTATATGTATACGCATCCGATGGTTTACTTACCGCGCCCTTCACTAAAGGGCCGGGGCATGTTATATCTATGCATATGTACGAGATGATTTTTCGACTCGTTTCTCGCTCCATGATGAGCTGGGTATGAAATTGATACGTATGATTTATGTTCCAGAGGCAAGTGTTATGATTTCTAGTCATTGTGTTACTTTTCTGTTCTCCTTGTTTCAGTACGATTCTGCTTACGATATTCCATGCTTTACATGCTCAGTACATACTACGTACTGACCCCCTATCTTCGGGGCTCGCGTTTCATGCCGCCGGCAGTACCCACTGCAGGAGTAGAGGACGTTAGCGGAAGATGTTCCAGCTAGTTTGGCGAGCTCCATTTCCTCCGAGTGCTGCCGAGTCAGAGTACTTTTGTATGGTATCCGAAGATTATGGTAGAGACTGCGCACGTTGTCGAGTGTGTGATATGTCGCTTTTTGTAAGCGGCTATATAAGCCGATGTATTATTATGCATTGTGTTACGAACTTCATATGTTCACGGATTTCATCCGATGCTAGTTTTATCTGATTTGACAAAGGTGAAAAGCATGTTCGTTTTCAAAAAAAAAAAAACGAGGATCACGTTTGCTTGAAAAATTTTCATTATGTGCTTGTGATATGATTTGAGGGCCCAGCATATTCATGAGTATTGTGAGAGTCGGGCGGTTCGCTCGGCCCTAGGTAAGGGTCGGGTGCCCATCACGCTCATCGTAAATTGTGGTGTGACAAATTGGTATCGCAGCGTTCGTCCTAGGGGTTGTACGCAAAGTCGTGTCCAAAGAGAGTCTTGTTTATGGTGTGTTGCGCGCCACATTTATAAACAGGAGGCTACGGGGCATCTAGGGTGGTTACTCTTCTTTCACATCTGAGATCGTGCCATAGAGCCAAGTCATAGGGAATGAGACTTCTGATACTAATCTTTGATTTCAGCAGAATAATGGCACCGATAGAAGGAAGTGATTGATGATGTTGAAAATTACAAAGTACGCAGGTAAGTAACGGTATGAAAGACATGTGTTGGGTAAGATATCGAAGTACGATTGAAATGCAAGTTGAAGACTAAAGGGGGAAAGTAAACAAGAAAGTGTAACAGGTGCCGTTTGAGTTAGGCATACGAGGTATGCTTATCATTTGTGTACTGTTGATGATATTGGGAGCCTTGTGTGGCGCGCGATATGATATGATATGTATATATATATGTATTTTGGCCCCCGTGAGGCATTGTTGGTATCTCCCGTAATGCAGTGTTTTGGGATAGTAAGAAATATAAAGGAAACTCAGCCGAAATTTTCCCAGAAATAAAAAGAATGAGACATGGGTTTATGATATGACTTGAAAGGTCGTGCCAATAGTAATGATAAGATTTGACTAAGCTACGAGTACAGCTGATATCGAGAAAGAAGTAATAGTATGAGTAAGACAAGAGTAAGGAGGGCTAAAATAGTAATTGTGTTATGAGAGCGTGTTGAAATCTGTAAAGGCTTCAACTTACTCCAGATTATGTGCTGAAGGTCATGTGGTGAGGTGGACGCGATCATACTAGCAGTACAGCATCGTATTTTGTCAGAAATCCAAGGTTAAGCGTCTTTGGAGTGAGAGCAATTTTAGGATGGGTGACCCCCTGGGAAGTTTTCTAAAAGTTTTACGAATTCAGACATAAGAAGCAAAGGAGAAGCTAGAGTAGCCTAAGGGAAATTAGAGTATGTGGAGTGGGCAGAAACCTTAAGAGGTCACGTAGAACGGGGCGGATTGGACCGGTGAAGAGAAAGAAAGTACATCACGGCTCCAGTATTGGGGTAAGTTTGAGTAGCGTTTGGGAATATTTTGTGAACGAGATTGCGTGCTATGGTAATAAAGGAAACCCCCGAGATCCTTAAGACCTATACGACTAGTTGAACATTCGAGGACGAATGTTCTAAAGGGGGAAAGGATGTTATACCCCGTACTTTGTACGTTGGAATATTCTAAGTCGGTTGCGACAAATTTGGACAAGGTTGCAATTTTTTCCGATTTTGTTAAAAGTGCATAAGTTGCATATTCATCTTTTATTGGTATGGAATGTTAAGGGTAAATTTGGAATAAGGAAAATTTGGGACCAAAAGATGAATTATGGAAAGCTAGACATTTCATGAAAATTTGGGGCCAAAAGTGAAGTTTTGGAATTTTAAATTCATGAAAAGAAAAGTCATGTGGCCATGCACATGACTTGGGCTATGGTACACTTGTTTGATTTATATAAGTATAAGAGGGATGACTAACTCATTATATTCATCACAATTATCCCTTGGAAAGTTCAAGAAAAATGGAGAAAGAAAAGAGAGGGTGAGGTTCGGCCAAGGGAGGAGAAAAAGGAAGACCAAAATTTTTCTTCCAAAATTATTTTCTTCATGTGTTTCAACTCCTTGGAAGGTGTAAAACAACATGGAGTGGTTGATGGAGTAGCAAGAACAAGTGTTGGTTCATTTGCAAACCCTAGCCTAGTGGAAAGCTATGAGGTAAAGGTGAGATTTAACCTCCTTTTTCATGTGTTATGGATGATTTGTACATGTTGTGATATGTAGAAATGAATGAAATTCATGAAAATATGGATGTTAAAGTTGAGCCGTGAATGTTGAGGTTTGGCCGTGTGTTGTGTGTGTGTTGTGTAGAAATGGTGAATTAATTGTATGTAGCATGTTTGAGTGTTGTTGTAATGTGTAAAAATGGATGAAAAATTATGGAATTTATGTATGTTGATGTTGGCCGTATAGGGGCTGTTTTTGGCAAGTTATGGCGAATTGATTTTTACTTAGTGTTTTGGTTGTTGTTGTCATGGATTATGTGATAAGAATGAAGGTATTGAATGATTCGAGTTGAAGTTGTAATTGTTGTGTTGGGGCCGTGTATGTGTGGTGTAAGGTAGAAGTGAAGAACTAATTTCATTTGGTATGTTTAGGATGTTGTGTTGTAGATTTTATGTTGTCAAATGAGGGCTTAATGGCTCAAAGTGAAGTTGAAATCATGTGGGCTGTTTTGGAACCTAATGTGATCTTAATATGGTTTCTTGTATTTTTGAGATTAATGTTGTTAAAGTATGGATTGTTAGTATGGTTTATGAATTTGGAAGAAAAGAAATGCGTTGTTGATATTTCGTTGGACTTGGAAGGTTTCGGGTTGCCTTATGTTTTGGTTGAGTTGTTTTGAATAATTTTGTGGATTGTTGGAAATGTTATTGAATCATGTTTGAATGGTTTTAGATTGGTCTTTGAACACGTGGGCAATGATGTTGGGTTGATTATGTATGTTGATTTGAACGTAATTGGAATGCCGTCGCATTGTGCGAAAAAAAAGGGTTGTTGATGTTAAAGTGCGTTTTGAATTAATGGTTGATGTTGTTAGAATGTTTATTGGTATTGTTGTTGATGAATTTGGCCGAGTTAAATTCTCGGGGTGTCGAATTTACAGGGAAAAAATGCTGCCCAAATTTTTTGTAAATAAAGTGCGAGCTTAAAATGGGATTCCGAGGTGCCTATGACTAACGTTTGGTGTCTAATGACGTGTTGTAGATTTTGAGAAGCCGAGACTTGAGTTTGGATTAGCTTAGGAAGCAATCAAGGTATGTAAAGCTTACCTTCCTTCTTTTGGCATGTCTTAGATATGGCTAAGTTATGATATGTTATGAGCTTCGGGGGTAATTCTACTCTTAAAAATCCGAGCACGTTTGTGAGTCGTATTTGCTTTTGATGTTGGCATCCTTAATATGGTCAAGCTATGATCCGTATGTCCTTGATATGATTGGATTTGAAATGCTATGTATACGGTTTGTTCCGAAAGGATCTTACGTCTTTTGTATGACTAAATTTCAAAAGTTCCATAAAAGTTTTGTTTTAAAAAGAGTTTTGTTCCCAAACGATTTCGAAACTACGAACGACCGTAACTTTCAAGAAAAGGCTCGGATCGCTTTGATATCTTCGCAAATGATTTCATGACGAGTAAAGACTTTAATTTTAATAGGCGGGCCCGGATTGGGTTGACGCTCGTCCGTGGGTCCCGCGACTTTCTATGTTTGGTTCTAACGACCTATTTTCGAAAGAATTCAATATGACTATCTTTCCGACCCCCGAGTATGATTACTTATTTATCGGTTGAGTCTGAAATAAGGATTTTCATGCACATGATTTTCATACGTAACTATGGTTTCGAAGTACGGTTTGATATGTTCCCGAGTGATATTCGGAAGAAAATCTGATTTGACTACTGCTTTGGCTTATAAATGATGGTTCGTTTTGATTAACCTATTGAGTCTTGAAAAATGTTTTAAACTGTATTTGGTTACTCACGATTCCGCTCGTGCATTCTGTTGTTACATTTTTCGCCAAGTCCCGAGCTGGTTATGTAATCGTGCGCACTATCTTCGTATTCGAAATATGATGTGTCCGGCACGCCGAGCCCCTTTCGGCCGGGAATCGTGTATATATGCCACGTTATATGTTATATGTATGTATTCCGGAATATGATCGGTTGAATCGGAGCCGGTGGTGGGGCAAACCCAATGGTGGGGCAAACCCAGTGGTGAGGCAAATTCCACACTGGTTTAGGCAAATCCCACATTGGTTTAGGCCAATCCCACATCGGTTAATGTCAGCTCATATGATAAGTTATGATGTTATGATGTGTTACGGTATGTATATGATGATTTGTGCATATGGTTTCTCACTACTCTACTCGTGCGAGCTGTTGTTACTTCCTTCACTGCGTCCCGGCCGTGTACGTATTCGTGCACTTCATTGCATTGTTCACCGCGTCCCTCACTAGAGGGCCGGGGCATGTTATATTTACCGCGTCCCTTGCTAGCGGGGCCGGGGCACGTTATATGATATGATGATATGGGGGAGGTGGCCAGGATGGCATATGATGATTCCCTTTTACCGCGTCCCTCACTAGAGGGCCGGGGCACGTTACATGTACATGCATATGATGATTTTAATTACCGCGTCCCTCCTTAGAGGGCCGGGGCACGTTATATGTATATGATATGATGATTTTACTTACCGCGTCCCTCACTAAAGGGCCGGGGCACGTTATATGTATACGCATCCGATGGTTTTACTTACCGCGCCCTTCACTAAAGGGCCGGGGCATGTTATATCTATGCATATGTACGAGATGATTTTCTGACTCTGTTTCTCAGTTCCATGATGAGCTGGGTATGAAATTGATACGTATGATTTATGTTCCAGAGGCAAGTGTTATGATTTCTAGTCATTGTGTTACTTTTCTGTTCTCCTTGTTTCAGTACGTTTCTGCTTACGATATTCCATGCTTTACATGCTCAGTACATACTTCGTACTGACCCCCTATCTTCGGGGGCTGCGTTTCATGCCGCGCAGGTACCTACAGAGGAGTAGAGGACGTTAGCCGCGATGTTCCAACTAGTTTGGCGAGCTCCATTTCCTCCCAGTCCGCCGAGTCGTAGTACTTTTGTATGGTATCCGAAGATTATGGTAGAGACTTTGCAGACAGTGTCGAGTGTGTGATATGTCAGTTTTGTAAGCGGCTATATAAGCCGATGTATTATTATGCATTGTGTTACGAACTTCATATGTTCACGGATTTCATCCGATGCTAGTTTTATCTGATTTGACAAAGGTGAAAGGCATGTTCGTTTTCAAAAAAAAAAATGAGGATCACGTTTTCTTGCAAAATTTTCATTATGTGCTTGTGATATGATTTGAGGGCCCAGCATATTCATGAGTATTGTGAGAGTCAGCGGGTTCGCTCGGCCCTAGGTAAGGGTCGGGTGCCCATCACGCTCTATCAGAAATTAGGGTGTGACATCATCCTCTGTTTATTTCTGGGAAAATTTCGGCAGAGTTTCCTCTATATTCTTATTGTCTCAAAACCTGCACGCAGGAAATACCAACAACGCCTGTGGCCAACATATATACATATATCATGTCATACCATAGCCACACAGGGCTCCCAATATCAACAACAGTATGAAAATGATGGACTTACCTCGTGTGTCCAACTCGAACTGCACCTGTTACCTTTTCCTGTCCATTATTTTCCTTCAATTTTTTTTTTAACTTTACAATTCAATCGTACCTCAGTACCTTACCCGACATATATCTTTCGTGCCTTTACTTACCTACGTGCTTTGTAACTTCCAACATCGTCAATCACTTTCTTCTGTCGATGTCGTCCTTCCGTTGAAATCAAAAGTTAGTCCGAGGAATCTCATTTCCTATGACTTGGCTCTATCGCACGATCTAAGACAAAAAAGGGTCCTTATTCCTAAATGCCCGGCATACTCTCCTCGTTTATAAGTGTGGCTCCGCCTCGACACCATAAACAAGACTCGCCGGGACACGGTCCGTAGACAATCTCGAGGACGAATCGTCGATACCACTTCTCCGTCACGACCTAACCCCGTAGGCCGTGACTAGTGCCCGAGCTGGGTACCCATACGCACCTGTTAACCATAATCAGCGTACAAATAGATTATACATATACAATAGTCAGACATCAGACCATAGTTGGCATAACCAGATCTTATACATACAGAATAGTAATATGTCGCCCCAAAATTGTCACAAACACATACATACATATCGTAGTCATAACTTTCAGCAGAGGATACATATGCGAAAATCGTGCGTCGTCTCAAACCGCCGCATATACATCGCACATAAGCCGGCAAGGCTATCATAATACACAGGGGCGTCGAATACAAATCACACCGACATGACCGAACAAAGTGACTACCCACAACCCACACATATGTCTACGTACCCCAAGAGTAATAACAGAATCATATGACGGGACATTGTGGCCCCGCCGTACCCATGAATAGACATATACATATGCACCGGAAGAGTCGCACCAAAACATAGGCTCGTAACAAGCGGAGCGCTCCAAAGCGGCGTAACAGACCTCCTAAGTCGACGGATCCGCAAAGTAGGCGTCCGTACCGCGGGCATGAAACGCGACCCCCGAAGAAAGGGGGTCGGCATGAAATATGTACCGAGTACGCAAAGCATGAAGTACAAGAAAAAAGGATCATAATCTAACCGTAAAGTACGGTGCAAAATCCAGAATACCAAAATGCTTACTCTTTTCTGTTTGTAAAACACAAATCATGCGTGGGGGCTCAGGGAATACGGTCGCCCGCCCGTCATTGGCGCCATAACACAGCATAACACCAGAAGATTTCATATCTCCGTATCCCCGTCATACATCATAGCACATCATAATGCCATAACACATCATAACACCAAATATACACGTGCCTGCCCTCTAGCGTAGGGCTCGGCGAACCGGAACACATCATACTCCGGAATATAACATAGCGCACACGATAACATAACCGGCCCGGGACTCGGCGAAAGATGTAACAACCATATGCACGAGCAGAGTCGTGAGGAACTATATGCAGTTTAAAACATTTTCAAAAACTCCATAGAATAGTCAAAACGAACTATCATTTAAAGTCAAGAGAATAGTCAAGTCAAGTTTCCCCCCAGAATGTCACTCGGGAACATATCAAATAGAACTTTAGAAATCGTAGATACGTATCAAAACCATATGAAGTAGCTTATGGAAGTCAAGAACATAATCGTCATTACAGACTCGATAGGTAAGTAAGTAATCGACGCTCGAGGTTTAAGACGATAGTCATGCTAAGTTCTTTCAAAAGTCGTTAGAACTATACAAAGGAAAGTCGCGGGACCCACGGACGAGCGTCAACCCAATCCGAGCCCGCCTATGGAAGGTATAGTCATTATACGCTATAGCAGCCTTCTACGAGCATATCGAGGCTGTCACACCCTTAATCCGATAGGGTGCGATGGGCACCCGACCCTTACCTAGAGCCGAGCGAACCCGCAGACTTTCGTAATACTCATAATCATACTGGGCCCACAAAACATGACATAAGCCATAATGAATTTTTTTTTTCAGAAAACAAACATGTCTTTCATCTTTGTCAAATCAAATGAAACTAACATCGTATGAAATTTGTAAACATATGAAGTTCGTAGCATAATGCATAATAATACATCGGTTTACATAGCCGCTTACAAAACTGACATATCATACACACGACACTGTCTACAAAGTCTCTAACATAACTCCAGATACCATACAAAAGCACTCCGACTCGGGCAAGACTGTGAGGGAATGGAGCCCGCCAATCCAAACCGGAACATCTTCTCGCTAACATCGTCTACTCATTCGCGGGTACCGCGCGGTACGAAACGCCGTCGAAGAAAGGGGGTCAGTACGAAATATGTACTGAGTATGCAAAGCATGAAGTACAGAAAACGAAGTCATAACCGAAGTACGGAGTACAGAAAGTGAGCACCATAGTCAGAATACCAAAGTGCTTGCATCCGACATACAAATCATACATAAGAGGTACAGAAGACAAATATGAAAATCAGAAGGCCAAAATGCTTCGCTTTCTTTCAAAAAAACATTTCTGTCTCATATATACGGAAAATCAAACATATCATATGCACACATATCGTGTCCCGGCCCTCTAGTGAGGGACTCGGCAAATAAGATCATCTCATCATATTATCACATATCATATCACATATACACATACCGCGGCCAAGAATCCAGCGGCAATATCACATACACACATACCGCGGCCAAGAATCCTGCGGCAATATCACATATACACATACCACGGCCAAGAATCCAGCGGCAATATCACATATAAACATACCGCGGCCAAGAATCCAGCGGCAATATCACATACACACATACCGCGGCCAAGAATCCAGCGGAAAATATAACAACAGAACGCACGAACAGAATCATGAGTAACCAAATACAGTTTAAAACATTTTCAAGGACTTAATAGGTTAATCAAAACGAACCATCATTTATAAGCCAAAACAGTAGTCAAATCAGATTTTCTTCCCAACACCACTCGGGAACGTATCAAACCGAACTTCAAAAATCATAGTCACGTATCGGAATCATAAGTATACGAATTAACATTTCAGACTCAACAAACAAATATATAATCATACTCGGGGGTCGGAAAGGTAGTCATAGTAGGTTCTCTCAAAAAGTCCTCAGAAGTACATAAAGGGGAGTCGCGGGACCCACGAACGGGTGTCGACCCGAGCCGGCCCGCCTATAGAAAACATAGTCATCATACATCATGGAATCATTTTTGAGCATATCGAAGCGATCCGGTTCTCGCTCGTGAAAGTTACGGACTTTCATAGTTTTCGAATCATTTAGGAACAAAACTTTTTTAAAAACCAAACTTTTATGCAACTTTTGAAACTTAGTCATACAAAAGACATGGGGGCCAATATTTCATCATATCATGCATACGAAGACCAAGAAACAAATAAGAATCACCGACATGGTCGGGTCGCGAGAGTAGAATTTCCTCGAGGCTCGTGTCATAGCCTATTTACGACTAAGGCATGCCAAAAGAAGGAAGGGCCAAGCTTTACATACCTTGATTGCTTCCTAAGCTAATCCAAACTCAAGTCTCGGCTTCTCAAAATCTACAACACGTCATTAGACACCAAACATTAGTCATAGGCACCTCGGAATCTCATTTTAACCTCGCACTTTATTTACGTGCAATTTGGCGCATTTCCGTAAAATTCAACACCCCGAGAATTCAACTCGGCCAAATATCCAACAACAATACCAACAACCATATACACAACATCAATAATGAATTTAAAGTGCATTCTAACGTCAATAACTCTTTTCTAACTAATTCCATAACATTCCATTATACTCGATTCAACCACTTACATTCAAACCAATACCCATATTCATACGTTCAATTACTAATCCGAAACCATTCAAACAATATTCATGAACACTTTAAACAATTTACACAATATTTCGAGCAAACCAACCAATGGGAAACATCACCCGATGCCTCTCAAATTCCATAAGAACAACGACGACGCATTTCTTTCTTCCAAATTCATATACCACACCAACAAGCTACATGTTAACAACTTCACTTCCATAATGGCATTAAAATCATATTATCATCACATTAAGTTTCAAATCAGCCCACACGGTTTTTAACTTCAACATGGATTATTAACCTTCATTTTTCATCATCGAATTCATAACGACGACAACCAAAATACTAGATAACATTAATTCGCTTATAAGCTACCAAAAACAGCCCCTATTCGGCCAACACCAACATGCATCAATTTCATGATTTTCATTCATTTCTACATGCCAAAACATACACAAGCCATCCATAATAACATCAACCAAACACTAAATGAAATTTATTCATCACGCCTACATCAACCAACACATACACGGCCACACTTCACACACCATACTTTCATGATTTCCATTCATTTCCACACTCCACAACACACACAACCATGCATAACATATAAAAAGAGGATTGAACCTTACCTTTTTTCCATTCAACATCTTCATTCGGCTAGGCTTGTTTTCCGCAAGAACAATAATTTACTTGTTCCAACAATTACTGCACGTTGTAGAGGACCTTCCAATTAGTGGAAAGGCTAGGGGAAATTATTTTTCCATGATCAAATGTTCAAGGACCATTTTCGGCCAAGCTTATAGCCGAATGGTCTCTCCCTCTTTTTCTCCATGTTTTCTTGATTTTTCTAGAGTGAAAATGATGACTTGTGTCTTATTTGGTCATCATACACACACACATATATATATATATATATATATATTCATGGCACATGGCCAGTCATGTGCACTCTTTTTCCTTTTTTTTTCTCTCCAATTTTCTTCAATTCTCTAGAAATTTCCTTAAGCCATAAAGATGAATAAGTCTTGCATGGTCCTCTAATATCCACATATATATACATTAGTCCCTTACAAATATAAGATGAACACATGTGCCATTTCATGGCTTAAAATTATTGGCCAACTTTAGGTGGGGCCACGGCCACTACCTGGCCATTTTTGGCTACTTTATGAAATAATCTTCCAACTCTTATTCTCTAATTTTACTTATTCCAATTTTGCCCTTAATACTCCATACCTCCAAAAGATGAACATGCAACTTGCGCGTTAAAACAAAATTAACAAAATCGGAAATTAAAAGTCTTGTCCATAACTTGTCACAACCAACTTAGAATATTCCAACGTCCAAAGTACGGGGTATAACAGAGGCGATCCTGCCTCCGTCTACGAAAGTTACGACTCTTTTTTCGACATAGAACCCTTTAGGAATAAAACTCTTTATGCAAACTTTGCAATCCAATCATACCAAAGACATAAGGACCATTATTCTAGTACATTACAAATGCCAACATAAGAAGTGAATAAGAATCGTAGACATGCTCGGATCGCAAGAATAGAGTTACCCCGAGGTTCGTAGCGTAGCCTACTTACAATTAAGACATGCCAAAAGAAAGAAAGGTTAGGCTTCACATACCTCGTCCGCGTCCTAAGCTAGTCCAAACTTAAGTCTCGGCTTCCCAAGATCTACAACAACGTCGTTAGACACCAAACATTAGTCATAAGCACTTAGAAATCCAATTCTAATTAGCACTTCATTTACAGAAATTTGGGCAGCATTTTCCCTGTAAATTCAACAACCCCGAGAATTCAACTCGGCCAAATCATCAACAACAATACCAACAACCATACTAACAACATCAACAAGTGATTCAAAACTCATTCTAACATTAGTAACTCTTTTCTATATAATTCGACGACATTTCATTTACATTCAAATCACCACATACAACTAAGCCAACTCCAATGCTCATACATTCAAATACCAATCCGAAACCATTCAAACACAACTCAAGAACATTTCAAACAATTCACACGATATTCAAACGGCCCAATCAATGTGCAATGCCACCCGAAACCTTCCAATTCCCATAGGGACAACAACATCACATTTCTTTCCTCCAAATTTATAAACTACATCAATAATCCGCATGTTAACAATATCATTCTCATAAATTCGAGAAACTATATTAAAATCACATTATCTTCTCTAACCATCTACAAACGACTCCAACTTCAATTTAAATCATTAAACCTTCATTTTCATCATAGAATCCATAACAACAACAACCAAAAATATTAAATAAAAATTAGTTCATCACTCCAACACAACCAACACCTACACGGCCCAACTTCAACCTACCATATTTCATGAATTTCATTCATTTCCACACACTACAACACACACGAACCATCCATAACATATGAAAAGAGGATTAAAACTTACCTTTTCCACTTAGTTCTTCAACTTGGCTAGGGTTGAGAATTGCAAGAACAAGGGCTTTGCTTGCTCCAACAACTACTTCATGTTGATTAAGACCTTTCAATGAGTTGAAAAGCTAGAAGAAATAAATTTTTCTTGATCAATTTTCCATGGCCACATTCGGCCAGCCCCCAGCCGAACACCCCTCTTTTTTTTCTCCATGTTTTCTCCAAGGTTCTAGACTTGTAAAAGATGACTAATAAGTCTTGCTTGGTCATCTATTGAATACATATAAGGTTCATCCATGTGTTCCATGGCCCACACATGGCTTGGATGAATTAAAATTTGCCAAGCCATGGGTGGGAACCACCCCTATGCCACACGGCCAAACTTGGCCCTTTTTCATGAAATGTCAACTTTTCATAACTCACTTTTAACCCCAAATTTTCCTTAATATTCCATGCCAATAAAATCATAAGCAACTTATGCCTTAAAACAAAATCAAAGGTCAAAAATCTCAACCTCGCATCCCGGAGTAGTCTTGTCCTCAACTTATCGTAGTTAGCCTGGGATGTCCCAATGCACAAAATACGGGGTATAACAGGGGGAATAGATATAGGTTTAGTATCCGGTAACATATTAATAGCAAAGTCAATCTCTCTTTCCGGAGGAAGACCTGGAAGTTCATCCGGAAATTCATTCACTACCGGGACGAATTGAAAAGTCGGTGGCTTTGCTTCGGTGTCATGAACTCTGACTAAGTGATAAATATAGCCTTTAGCTATCATCTTCTTTGCCTTAAGGTAGGAAATAAAACTACCTCTAGGAGACGCTGTATTACCTTTCCATTCAAGCACGGGTTCTCCCGGAAATTGGAAATCGAACTACTTTCATTCAAAGTGAATCGACATACGCATAACAAGAAGCCAACCAATCTATACCCATAATCACATTGAAATCTAACAGCTCCTGTGTCAACTAGATCAACTTTAGTCCGACGATCACACACCACAATTACACAATTCTTGTATACTTGTCTAGCTATTACGGGATCACCAACCAGAATAGGTACCTCAAAGGGTTTAATTGTCTCGAGTTTCACCCCAATACGACCAGCAATATATGGAGTAATATAAGACAACGTGGAACCCGGATCTATCAATGCATAAACCTCATGAGAGAATATAGATAGTATACCCGTAACTACATCCGGGGAGGACTCGAAGATCCGACGTCGCGGTAGAGCATAAATACGGGGCGGGTACCACCCGAATTGGATGCTCCCTCCTCTATCTCTACTTCGACCTCGCGGGAATTTTGGGAGTCCGCACCGACGGGCGCATAAGAAGAACCGGCCGGCCGATCCGTGGGCTGAACCCTAACTCTACCACTCATAGATGGACAATCTTGCATCATATGAACCTGGCCACAGGTGTAGCAAGCATCTGAACCTCGACGACACTGTTCGAATGCACCACCGCACCGGCTGCATCGCGGTGCGGTGGTCTCCACCGGCCAGATCACCCCAAACTGAGAACCTGAGACCCTCGAACTCTGGCCCTGTCCTGAATGAACGGGGCAATCAAATCTCCTACTTGCAAATCGAGGAGGAGCGCTAGTCGCCGACTAGCCTGAATATTTGGAGTGTGACCGCCTCGTTCCCCCTATAGTCGCTGGCGCCGCACCACAGATCCGGCCTCTTACTCGCCCCCTATCAATATCGCGCTCACCCCTCGCGACGCCGTCTTTCGCTCTTCCAAGCTCCGGGCATGGGCCCGAATACGAGAAATATCCATCCCCTTCGCAACGAAGCCAGCGCGCCTTTAACAAATGTGGTCCTCGGCCACTCACAAACCTTTGCACTCTATCTCCCATATCGGCCACCATAGTCGGAGCATATCTCGCCAACGAATTAAAATGAAGGCTATACTCGTGGGTGCTCATATTTTCTTATTTTAAATTCAGGAACCTATCAGCAAGGGCCCTTCGAACCTCGGGTGGAAAATAGTGTCGGATGAAGGCACCTATAAATTCTTGCCAAATCGGGGGAGGTGCATTTTCCTTTCTTGAAGACACCCAATTATTGTACCATAGGACCGCTACATTCCGGTGTCTATAAGATGCCAACTCCACAGATTCAGTTTTGGAGGCATGGATAATTTGTAATGTTCTCAAATTGGAAATTTTTCCTTTCATGTCCAAATTCATAGTAGCCTTGATACAATAACGGATACGCGAAAACAAGAAATTAAGAAGATAAACAAAAGGAAAAGAAAAGATAGATAATTTGACACAACTTAAGATTCAATTTAGCAACCAAAGTTATATAAAACTAAGACCTCTAAATTATCATAAAAAAAAACACCAAATTCTTAAGTTGACCTCAAGGGAATCGAATCCAAGCAACCAACCTCTCAACACAAAAATCAACAAGAGCCTACCAAAGGCCTCTCACAAGTTTCTCTCTAGAGATAACCCTAAAACACTCAAAATATTCATAATTCATCAAAAGCTCCCTATTGAAATGTTTAGTCTACTATTTATACTAGTGAAATAAAGAAGACACTACATTATTACAATTATACCCTTAATGAAGTAAGGGCCTTATTTGGATGTCTTCCATGAAAATGAAACTTGAAAAGGCTTTCATTTAAGTACTAGCCCCTTTTGCATGAATGGCCTCCCAAGCTATCTTCCATATCTTGAATGTGACGTTCTTGAAGACTTCCATCCAAGCTATTTCCCATATTTTGAAGACCATCCTATGCGGACCTCCCATGATCGTCAAAGACTCCATCTTCACGAAGCTCGAACGAGTTGGTCTTGTATCAAGCCTACTGACGGTCTTGTTCTAGATTCTAGTAGTGAGGTTACACTTGGAGGATGACATAGGGTTATAGTTGTTTTACGTAATACCTTTCTTTACTACTTGTTTGCATTTGATGATGCTCATGTGTATGTTTTAGGTGCATATGCGAATGGACTCTTATAGGTAAATGAGTGTGTCTTTGACCATACTAGGTCAAAATTCACCCATTTGATCTCGGTGACACCTTGTGTGATTTGAGAGCACTATCTTGGAAGAGTCCTTGTTTGAATAATGAGAGTGTCCTTGGGACATTATTATGTCAAATAAAACTAATGTCGAGTTGCATACTTCGTATTTTGAATCCATTAGTTTTATTACGCTATCCTTATGTCATGAACCTTGGAGGAATCAACTTCTTGATACCTCATGTGTGCAAATGTTAATCATGATTGTCATAGATGTATGGTTGTACTAACAAATTTGTTCATCCTTGGTACGACTACGTGATTATTGCTTAGGTGCTAACCCTCAATCCTTGAGGAGTATGTTTTCGTATGTCTTCCATTGGGTTTTACTAGATCTAGATTCGAGGACGAATCCTTTTAAATAAGGGGAGGATGATATGATCCTACTTGGCACACCTCATTTCAAGACGTACATCCAAGGCCAAGATATGGAACTTCAAGCTCCAGCAAGCGGTGCACGATGAAGCAAGGATGGCGCCGGCGGCTTTGGAGGCCCATACAAGCCCCACAATGAGGCCTATGATGTGTGGGAGGTGGCTTGGGCGAGGCTTGAAAAGAAGCCACTAGAAAAGAGGACCAAATGAGCAAATGGCCAAACGTGCAACAGGACATTTCTCGCAAATTGGCTACATGTGCAAACTCGACAAGGTCGAGAGTTAGCTATTTGTGCAAAGAAGGTTATGCTTGCAATAAGGCCATGCATGCAAGGTTGATTAGAGGGCTATCTACGCAAGGAGGGCCGTGTTTGGCCCTTAAAGGCCAATTCTTGAATTGAAGACTACACTAAGAAGACTAGCCAAACAAGGCCTTTACTCCATTAAGGGTAGCATTGTAATTGCCTATTAGTCTTCTTTACTTAGCTTGTATATACACCTTGTCTTTTATTTCATTACAAAGATTTTGATGATGAATATTTGAGTGATGATAGGATTATCATAGTTTGTTTAGCTAGGTTTAGCATAGTTTAGTAGATTTAATTGCGGATTCCATTGCTGTCTTTGAACCGTTTATTTCCAATGATTTCACGAAGATTGTTCGTTTGTGGATTTCATCCGAATATCTTGCCTTTGAATTCATATTGGGTTTAGGTTTCATATACCTCGATTTGTCTATAGGATTCCCCCTATTCGGGTCAAGTATTTTTCCTCTTTTTCTCATCCCTTTTCTTTGTATCTTTAAATTTCGTGTTTTGGATTGATTTTGTTTCATCCCTAAATCGATTCATATCATACGGCCACAAAAATGATACACAAAAATGTACACTGACATCATCACGGGACACAATTTACCCACACGTACGTATCTACGAGCCTTTACTAGAGTACTAGACATAAGGACGGGATAGGACCCTGTCGTGCCTAAATGTACACAAAAATAATATCTCAAAATAGTATTTCCGCAGTAATGACGTGCTATTCCTCGTAAATCGCATAAGCTCCCACGGATCCGCAACGTCTCCCCCGTTCACCGTGGGGCACGAAACACGCTATCGTCCAAAAAAAGAAAGGACGTCGTGATGAACATTGTACCGAGTATGTAAGTGCATGAACAATAATAGCATATCAAGTAACAAGGGAACATCGATAAGGAAACAACCTTAATCGAATGTCACTTAAGGTCGAATAATGCATGCTAACTTACATCATAAATATCATCATGTCATGTATGCATATATAAGCTCCCCGACCATGTAGGCATGGGGCCGGTGCGACTACCAGCCCGCGTCTGTGCCACCCGCATCCTGTGGGTAAACATCTCATGCCGCCCACTAGTGTGTCTGCCCATGCCCTCAGACATGCAGTGTATACGCCGCCCGCTTAGCGGTGTCCGCCCGACCATGCACGGTGTAATCCTCTACCGTCACATACTTATCATAATGCATGTATAAGAACTCAAGGACAACCACAATTTATCGGGTGGACATATGTCGAGAACCCCCGAGCTCGTTATGGAGTATTCATAGCATCATAACTCACCTTGAAGGAACTAACATTATAAGGTGAGCACAACAACAATGAATGATATTAAGGAATCATTTACTTCATGAGAATCGTATCATGAGCTTTAGGATCTTTTAGACTTAGACTCATCATTATCATTTTCATACTCGTAACGTATCTCTTTTCTTTATCTCATGTGAAGCTCTTTATAATCATAGGCTCATAATTTCCGGAATGTAAGAAGGTCATGGAGAATAAGGAAAATCATGTCATAAGAATCATGCCAGGGAAAGTTAGTGGGCAAGCCTTACATCTCTTTTCGTTTAGCTACTTTATCACTTGAACGCCCTCTAATATCTACGTTTTCTCTACCTTTCAAGAGAGTTCGTACTAATATTAGATAATCGATAAAAACGAGCAT
>NW_026727621.1:0-32284 GCF_029784015.1 Lycium ferocissimum
GTCGCGGGTTTACTTCGGTCGGGTCGTAAAGTCTTTCTATTATTATTCCGTCACAATGCTTTAAGAAGACCACGTCTTTAGTGCGCGATATCCTTACCTTATAACAATGTAACCAGGTCCAAGACATACCTCGAGTCAGACTCCTCCTCCTAGTCAAATCTTGTTACGCCTTTCGTAGAGCACATACGTTCGCCCTCTTTTGGTAGTCAACTACTCTGATCATCTCGCTTAAACCATCTTATACATACTCCGTTATCGACTTCTAAATTTCTACCTATCGCACGATCTAAGATCGAAAGAAAGAGAAGATCCTAAATGTCCTGTAGCCTCGTTTATAGATGTGGTGCACAACACACTGATAAACAGGACTCTACTAGACACGGTCTGTAGACATTTTGAGGACGAACCGCTCTGATATTATTGTTACTTCCTTCGCCGAGTCCCGGGCCGATTATTATCGTGCGCACAATCCGAAGTATGATGAGATTCCGAAGTATGATGAGTGTCGAAATATGATCCGATTCGATATATGATATGATACGAAGTATGATGAGTTACGAAATATGATATGGTCCCGAAATGTGATATGATTCCCCCGAAATATGATGCGATTTGGAGGAGATGTTCGGAGAATATACAAAAACTTCCGAAGTATGATGAGTTGTGGCGCCCAAGGCGGTGAGGGGCGACCACGTTCCGTCCGCCGGGTCCCATTATGGACCATATATGACATATGTTTTTGACATACATGATTTATGTTTATAAAATAAGCATGCTGACATTCTGATTATTATATTTGTTTTCTGTACTTCGTATATGATTTCCGGTAAGTGATATGCGTATAATGTACGTGATACCTCACCGAGTCCCTCACTAGAGGGCCGGGTACGATACGTATGTACGATGATGCGATGATCTGATTATGATATGACTTGGCTTACCGACTTGTGTATATGCATAATAAGCGGTTCAGAAGGCAAGTTATGTTTTTTTTCGGATTCTATACTTATTTCTATAACCCTCATTCCGGTTTTGATTCTGTTTAATGTATTTCCTGCTTTACATACTCAGTACATATTCCGTACTGACCCCCTTTCTTCGGGGGCTGCGTTTCATGCCGCGCATGCACAGTACTCGTTGGGTGAGCGTCCCGGCTTCAGACTCCGTTCGGCTACTTTGGAGTGCTCCTTGTCCGGAGCCCACATTTACGTACTCTTGTTATGTATATATATTTGCGTATATTTATTCCGGGTACGGCGGGCCCCCGTCCCGTCATATATGATTCTCGCTATGACTCTTAGAGGCCTGTAGACATGTACGTGGGTTATGGGTGGCACTGTTCAGTCAAGTTTGTGTTCTGTACATTTCCAGATGGTATGTATGATCTGTATATGTATATGTAGGTATGTGCATGCGTCACTGTGTTTGTTTTATATACAGATATAAGCCCCTAATAAGTTGCTATGGATAGGTTGTGATTAGTAAATGGTACGAGTGCCCGGCTCGGGCACTAGTCACGACCTACGGGGTTGGGTCGTGACAGTATGGATAGGATAGCTTGTGAGATATTAAGGATGAAGTTGATCAGACCGGGAAAAGGGTTAAGAAGTGTTACATTATAGGATTGATTACAAATAAGATATAATGAGAGTTGTTATGAAGTAAGTAAAGCCTAGTGAGAAGGTGGCCAACGCTATGATATGACCTATGTAGCTAGAATATAAAGGCAAGTGTGAAACGGAAATGATAGCGAGTGTGAGAAAAGGAGGGGAGTAGCGGAAGAAGGAAATAAGAAGAAAGCGGGACAGGTGTAGAAAAGAGACCAAGTGAATAGGTAAGAAGTGGATATTGAGGATCGAAAAAGGGATAGATAGTATGCAGTGGAGCCGGAAAGAGTAAGAAACCCCTTTTAATACAAAGGGAGATGTGTTATGGGGACGAGGTGTGTTATGAGGACGTTCCGGGATCCGTTAATACTCCAACTTATTCCAGATTATGTGTCGAAGGTCATGCGGTGAGGTGGACGCGATTATATTAGTGAAGACAAACATCGTATTTTATCGAATTTCAAAGTTAAGCGTCTTGAAGGAGTAATCATCAGACGATGGTGACCCGGGAAGTTTTACGAAAGTTCTATAAATTCAAACGCAAGAAGTAAATGAGAAGCTAGAGTGACTCGAGGAAAAATTAGGGTCTACAGAGTGGGCAGAAACCTTAAGAGGTCACGTAGAACGGGGGGGATTAGACCGGTGAAGAGAAAGAAAGCGCATCACAGTTTTAGAATTAAGGAGAGTTGGAATAGCGTTTGGAGATATCTGTAAGCAAGATAGTAGAGATTATATATGTATGTAGGTATGCTCAAGATATCCCGTACATGGTTATATCGGCGGATATGTGTATTCGGTAAATCAACGTCGCGGTATATGGAAGGCATTGACCGGACAGGGTAACGAAGTTCAAGTGTAAAGGGAAAAAAAATGAATGGCACAAATGTTACAAGGCAAGCCGAAGTTGTTTTCACCACAGGCCAAGCTTGGAAAGTTCTGATACAAAGACATTTGGAAAAGAAAGAAAGTGAGTAGATGAAAGGCGAGGGGAGAAAAATGTCGGAATAAAAGTACCGCCTAATTGAGACCGGAAATGCGGACATAGGGCAAGTATAATCGGGTAATAGTATAAGTACACCCCTAAAGGGGGGAAGCGAGTGGGAGTGATGCAAGTATAAGATGAGGGCAATCGATACTATAGTATATTTGACACGGATGCTCGGGCTACAGGTAAGATTCCTTGCTGAGACAAGTTAGCAGGATTTAAGAGTCAGCAATGGAAGGGTAGAAGTCAGGATGGTAATTGAGATAGTGCTGAAAATTAATTGTGGAAATCTTAAAGGATATGACATTGGAAAGTGGACGCTTAAAAGGAGAAAATATGACGAGGAAAGGTAACGAGTAACTTACGAAGACATTGTGGAGGATAACACTGCTGTGCTGGAGTAGGCTAAGACGTGGGCAATAAGGATGTTCGCTAATAATACTGTGACTATGAACCGTAAGGGGAGAAAAAGAAAATGATAATGGGAAAACTCCTATAGTAGGGAGTGAGAGCATCAAAGGAGTGAGTAAAGGAAGGGAGAAGTGGGTGACCGGATAGGCTACAATCGAATGTTAGGACGGAAGGAATGCGTAGAGTAGAGTGAACTAGGAGAAGAAAAGACCGTGACTAAGACTGAATATACTTCGCGCAAGTCATACAAGGATAGTTATGTTACCTGTGAATATTGGTATGCTTGGGATGAAACCAACCGAGTACTCAATGAGAAAAGATTGGATTCAGTAATAACGATAGGGTTACGAGATTTTTGGGTGCGTTAAGGAAAGGCGCAACTATGGATTAAGCTAATTACTAAAATAGAATCAGTGTTGAGAACAAATGGAACATGGCTATGGTTGAACCCAAGATCTATTCTGATACCAGCTGTAAGAGAAGGGAAGCGAAGACAAATTAAAACATGAGAATTAGTGAAGCTACAGCGAAGGTATTTTTGGGTTAATTTGAGCACCCGTATATTCGCGTAAAGATTGCAACACCATGTGTGACAGGAAAGTTGAGAACAAGATCTGAGCAAAAGGACAATAGAAGAGTTCGAATTGAAGACAAAGAAGTGACACATGATAATGCGCCTAGAAGGTTACAAGTTGAGTGAAGGGGGAATATAAGACGATTTAAGCAAGGTGATCAGAATTAGCCGGTTACTAAAAAGGGTAAATGTATATGTCAGGTTCTTTCGGAATTATACCAGCTGATGATAGTTAAGGTCGGAGAGCGACAGTTAAAGTCCTTTAAAGGGATCGAGAATAAATACATGAGGCTCGGTACAGCAGAAAAAGCAGATCACATACGGGCTGGTTTAAGGTTGGGAAAAAACTAGATTAATCGGCCCAGGTATGATTTGGCAAGTCATCGATAAGGTAAAACTTATCCGGGAAAGATTATGGGCAACACAGGGTCGACAGAAGCCATATGCAAAGAATCGACGTCGACACTTAGGGTTCCAAGTTGGCAGGTGAGCATTCTTGGAGAAATCACCATGAAAGGTGTAATGAGATTCGACAAGAAGGAGAAATGTAACCTGAGATACATTGGACCTTATTACATTATCCGTAAGGTAGGGAGATTGTGTACTAAAAACGTGGCCTCCGTTAAGGTATTGTAGCGGAATCATAACAGGAAAGAAATGACTTGAGAAGCTGAGGAGAAGAAGAAGAAATATGGGTGGAGGATGAGACCGCGCGTTATTGTGATGAAAGAAAACCCCCCCGAGATCCTTATAAGACCTTATGAGACTAATTGAACATTCGAGGACGAATGTTCTAAAGGGAGGAAGGATGTTATATCCCGTATTTTGTATATTGGGATATTCCGAGTCAATTGCGGAAAGTTAAGGACAAGACTATTTCCCGACTTTGTTTTAAGACATAAGTTGCTTATGAACTTTGTTGGATGGACTTATGAACTTTTTTGGATGGAAACATTAAGGGAAAAAAAAATTGGGGCCAAAAGTGAAGTTTTGGAAACTTAAATTCATGAAAAAAAATGACCATGTGGCCGTACACATGACTTGTGGGCCATAGGACACATGTATGAATTATATATGTAGTATTAGATGACTTCTTAAACCATATTCATCATCTTCCAACCTTAGAAATTTCAAGAAGATTGGAGAGAAACATGGAGAACACCATTCGGCCAAGGCTGGCCGAATATGGTGCCTCAAAACCTTGGTCAAAAAATAATTTCTCCTAGGTTTCTTACTAATCGGAAGGTCCTCGTTAACGTGGAGTAGTCGTTGGAACAATTAAACCGTTCGTTAATGCCATGTACAAGCCTAGCCGAGTGAAGAATTGGAGTGAAGAAGGTAAGGTTCAATCCTTATTTTCATATGTTATGCATGGTATGTGGATGTTGGGGAGTGTGGAAATGAATAGAATTCATGAAAATTTGGTGTGTTGAGTGTAGCCGTGTATATGTTGTTGGTGTTGGCATGATGAACAAATTTTATTTAGTGTTTGGTTGATGTTGTTGTGGATTTTATGATGTAAAATGAAGGTTTAATGGTTCAAGATTGAAGTGTAATCGTGTGGGCTGTTTTGGAAGCTAATGTGATTGTAATGTGGTTTCTTGTATTCATGACAATAATGTTGTCAATCTGTGGATTGTTGATGTAGTTTATGAGTTTTGGAAGAAAGAAATATGTTAAAGTTGTTCATGTTGAGTTGGGAAGGTTTCGGGTTCCATGGTGCATTGGTTGGATGATTTGAATGTTTTGCGGATTGTTTGAAATGTTCTTGAATCTTGTTTGAGCTTGTCTCGGATTAGTATTTGAACGTGTGATCGTCGATGTTGGTTTGAATATATGTAGTTGGAGTGAATATAAATGAATGTCGTTGAATTATGTAGAAAGGAGTTATTAATGTTAGAATGCGTTTGAAATTAATTATTGATGTCGTTTATGTGGTTGTTGGTATTGTTGTTGAAGACTTGGCCGAGTTGAACTCTCGGGGTAGAGGAATTTATAGGGGAAATGCTGCCCAAATTTCTGTAGATAAAATGATGGCTTGGAATTGAATCCTTCAGTGTTTATGACTAATGTTCGATGTCTAATGACGTTGTTGTAGATTTTGAGAAGCCGAGACATAAGTTCAGATTAGCGTAGGAAGCGGACGAGGTATGTGAAGCTCACCTTTCTTTCTTTTGGCATGTCCTAGTTGTAATTAGGCTATGACACGAGCCTCGAGGTAACTCCACTCTTAAGTCCGGACATGTTATGATTCATATTTGTTTCTTGATGTTGGCATCCTTAATATGGTCAAGCAATGGTCTTTATGTCCTTAATATGATTGGATTTAAAATATTGTGTACACGGTTTTGTTCCTTAAGGATCCTATGTCTAAAAATGTCTGTAACTTGCATAGATAGAATCGGATTGCTTTGAAACGTTCGTAGAAAGTTTTGTAACGTATAATGACTTTAACTTTCATGGGCGGGCCCAGATTGGTTGATACATATCCGTGGTCCCCGAGATTTTCCGTTATATAGTCCTAACGACTTGTTTTTGAAAGAACTTAACATGATTTGTTTTAACTCTCGAGCGTCGATCGCTTATCTATCCATTGAGTCTATTATGATGATTTACGTGCATATGGTTTCTCACTACTGCTCGTGCAAAGCTCAATATATCCTTCATTCGAGTCCGGGCCGGGACACGCATTCGTGCACATTCCAGCGCATTATTCACCGAGTCCCTCACTAGAGGGCCGAGACACGCTATATATATATAAGATGATGTGATGATATGGGGATGGTGGCCAGGATGGCATATGATCATTATATTCACCGAGTCCCTCACTAGAGGGCCGGGACACGCTATATATGTATATATATCTATATATGATGACATGATGACATGCATATGATGATTTTACTTACCGAGTCCCTCACTAGAGGGCCGGGACACGCTATATGTACACATGATGGTTTTATGATATCGTTATGCATATTATTTGTTTTCAAAGGCAAGTCCTATGATTTTCTGGTCAGTATACTTGTTTCTGTAATTCCTATTTCGGTTATGATCCCGTTATTGTATTTCATGCTTTACATGCTCAGTACATATTCCGTACTAACCCCTTTCTTCGAGGGGATACGTTTCATGCCGCTCAGGTACTTACAGATGAGCCGAGGATATTAGTAGAAGGTGTTCCAGCAGGATTGGCGAGCTCCATTTCCTCCGGAGTACTGCCGAGTCAGAGTATATGTGGTTCATGGAATCTTGGGTTATGTAGAGACTTTGCAGACAAAGTCAAGTATATAGTATGTCAGTTTGTAAGAGGCTCTATAATCCGATGTATTGTTATGCATTATATTGCAGATTTCATACGATTCCAGACTCTATTTGATATGAAAAGATGAAAAGCATGTTTGTTTTCCGAAAAACTTTCATTATGTATTCATGTTATGATTTATGGGCCCAGTGTGATTAGGAGTGTCACGAGAGTCAGCGGGTTCGCTGTCACGACCCAGCCCCGTAGGCCGTGACTAGTGCCCGAGCTGGGCACTCGTACCCACTTATCAACTATAATCAGATCATAGTCAACATAATAAGAACTTGTACGGACATAAAGGCACAACATCGCGCACACATATATACATATATCATAAATACAACCTGAGAATATACCGAACGCAAACACCACTAAACAATGCTCCCCACAACCCACATTTATGTCTACCGGCCTCTAAGAGTAATAACAGAAACATATGACGGGACAGGGCCCCGCCGTACCCCTGAATAAATATGTACAAATGTATAACAAAGAGTCTGTACCAAACTACGGGCTCCGGACAAGGGAGCTCTCCAAAATGGCTAAGTAGGGATCCTAAGCTGGCGGCTCACCCAAACGAGTGTACGGCCTGCACGCGCGGCATGTAACGCGGCCCCGAAGAAAAGGGGGGGTCGATGCGGAATTTGTGCGAGCATGTAAAGCATGAAACACGGTAAAGCGGGGATCGTACGGAAATAAAGTAGACGAGAAAAGTAGTACGATGTAGGAAACTCATAAAGCTTACCTTGGAACGTAAATCATGCATTTCAAAATCATAAATAGTCTGAGTGACATAAATAGAAAAATCATCATGAATATATGCATACATAACGTGCCCCGGCCCTCTAGTGAGGGACGCAGTAAGTAAAATCATCATATGCATGTACATGTAACGTGCCCAGGCCCTCTAGTGAGGGACGCGGTAAAGGGAATCATCATATGCCATCTTGGCCACCTCCCCCATATCATCATATCATCATATATATATATATATAACGTGCCCCGGCCCTCTAGTGAGGGACGCGGTGAATAATGCAGTGGAATTGCACGAATACATGCCCTGGACCGGGACGCAGTGAAAGAAATAGCAACAGCTCGCACGAGCAGAGTAGTGAGAAACCATATGCATATAAATTATCAGCATAGACTCAATGAATGAGTAGGTAGTCAACGCTCGAGAGTCAAAACGGAAATCATGCTAAGTTCTTTCAAAAACAAGTCGTAATGACTATACAAAAGTAAATCTCGGGAACCCCGGATATGCATCAACCAATCCGGGCCCGCCCATGAAAGTTAACATCATTATGCGTTACAAAACTTTCTACGAACATTTCAAAGCAATCCGATTCCGTCTACGAAAGTTACGGACGTTCGTAGTTTCGAAATCGTTTAGGAACAAAACTCTTTTTGAAGGAAAAACTTTTATGCAACTCTTGAAATCTATTCATGTAAAGGACATAAAGACCATAACGTGACCATATTAAGAATACTAGCACCAATAAGCGAATATGAATCATAACGTCCTCGGAATCTTAAGAGTGGAGTTACCTCGAAGCTCGTGTCATAACCTAATTACAACTAGGACATGCCAAGAGAAAGAAAGGGTGAGCTTTACATACCTCGGTCGCTCCCTAAGCTAATCCAACTCAAGTCTCGGCTCTCCAAGGTCTACACAACGTCAATAGACATCGAACATTAGTGAAGGCACTTAGGAATTCAATTCCAACTAGCACTCAATTCTACAGAAATTTGGGCAGCACTTCCCCTATAAATGCACCACCCCGAGAATTAAACTCGGCCAATTTCATCAACAACAATACCAACAAACATTCTAACAACATCAACCATTAATTCAAACGCATTCTAACATCAACAACCTTCTTTCACATAATACGACGACATTCACTTATATTCAATTCAACCGCATAAAATCAAACTAACACCAATATTCACACGTTCAATTACTAATCCAAAATCATTCAAACAATACTCAAGGACACTTTAAACAATTCACACAATATTTCAAACAATCCAACCACACCACCACCTTGCCCAAAATCTCCCCAACTCAACATAAACAACACTAACGCATTTCTTTCTTCCAAAACTCATGAACTATACTAACAATCTTCATTTTAACAATGTCATCATCCTAAATATAAAATTTACATAAGAGTTACATTGGCTTCCAAATCAGCCCACAACCATCACCACTTCAAATTGATTCATTAAACTTTCATTATCAACATAGAATCCACACGACAACAACAAACAAAACGCTAAATAAAATTAATTCATTCTTGGCATACATACTACATATGCACGGTTCCAACACCATTCATACGGCTACAACATCAACATGTCATTTTCATGATTTCCATCCATTTCCACACACTACAACAACATGCAAACATGCTAAATACCATTAATCCATTGCTCCTACACACCACACACACACACGGCCAACACCCACATATGCAGGGTTTCACTCTAACATCCATATTTCATAAATTTCATTCATTTCTACATACTACAACATCCACAAACCATTCATAACATATAAAAGAGAAGATTGAACCATACCTTCTTCACTCCACTTTTCTACACGGCTAGGCCTTGTTCTTGCAAGAATCAGTGCTTTGCTTATTCTAGCAACTACCTCACGTTAAAGAGACCCTTTCAATTGGCAGGAAAACTAGAAGAAATTATTTTTGGGATGAAGATTTTTGGTCTTCAATTTTGAGTCTCCATGGCCGAATGGCCTCTTGTGTGGTGTTCTCCAAGTTTCTTGAAAATTCTAAGGGGAGAGTGATGAAATAAGATGACTTAGTCATCTTTTTATTCCACATAATAGCCAACCATGTGGCCATGGCCCACATAACCACTTGGCCGGCCACCTAGCCCCTTATTTCTTTTTTTTTCTTTCATGAATTATCTACTTTCCAAAAATAGAATACTTTCCAAAAATAGCTTTTGACCCCAAATGTTTCCTTAGTATTTCCATGCCAATAAAATCATACACAACTTATGCTCTTAAAGCAAACAAAAGTCTCTACTTCGTATCTCGGAATGGTCTTGTCCCCAACTTATCGTAATTCACTCATATTGTCCCATTGTTCAAAACACGGGATATAACATTCGCTCGGCCCTAGGTAAGGGTCGGGTGCCCATCACACCCTATCGGATTAAGGGTGTGACAATTAATATCAGGCTTGATTCGTCCAGGGGTTGTGCAACGCAAAGTCGTGTCCGTAGAAAGTCCTGTTTATGGTGTGAACGCGCCACATTTATAAACGGGAGGCTACGGGGCATCTAGGGTGGTTACTCTTCACCTCTTGGAAGTCGTGCCAGAGCTAAGTCATAGGAAACGAGATTCCTTACCCACGATGTTCGATTGTACGAAGAATGACATCGACGAATGAAATGATTGATGATATTGGAAGTTACTAAGCACGCGAGTAAACAAAGGTATGAAAGATATATGTCGGGTAAGATATTGAAGTACGCTCGAAATACAAGATGAAGGTTAAAAGGGAAAAGTAAACAAGAAAGTGTAACAATTGCAGTTTGAGTTGGGTATACGAGGTATGTTCATTATTTTCGTACTAATGTTGATATTGGGAGCCCTGTGTGGCCGTGATATGATATGATATGTACATATATATGTTGGCCACGACGAGGCATTGTTGGTACCGTGCAGGTTTTGAGATAGTAAGAAATATAGAGGAAACTCTGCTAAAATTTTCGGAAAAAAAAAAGAGAATGAGATATAGGTTTGTAATACGACTTGAAAGGTCGTGCCGATAGTAACGGTGATATCTGACTAAGCTACGAGTACGGCTGACATCGAGAGAGAAGCTAATTGCTGAATTGAGGATAATAATAATTAGAAGGTCGATATCGGTATGATAAAAGAAATTGGAAAGGGCTTGTGATACTAAGATACGATTTAGAAAAAGGCTGCAAACCTTGATAGAGAGTTATTTAAGATGCAACCGACTAAATTGATAAGCGAGGGTGAATTATGGACTTATATAGTTAAGAGAAGTAATAGTATGATTAAGACAAGAGTACAGAGGGAAAGAATTGTGATGGATATGAATGTATGGATAGGATAGCTTGTGAGATATTAAGGATGAAGTTGATCAGACCGGGAAAAGGGTTAAGAAGTGTTACATTATAGGATTGATTACGAATAAGATATAATGAGAGTTGTTATGAAGTAAGTAAAGCCTAGTGAGAAGGTGGCCAACGCTATGATATGACCTATGTAGCTAGAATATAAAGGCAAGTGTGAAACGGAAATGATAGCGAGTGTGAGAAAAGGAGGGGTAACTGGAAGAAGGAAATAAGAAGAAAGCGGGACAACAGTGTAGTAAGAGACCAAGTGAATAGGTAAGAAGTGGATATTGAGGATCGAAAAAGGGCTAGATAGTAGCAGTGGAGCCAGAAGAGTAAGAAACCCCTTTTAATACAAAGGGAGATGTGTTATGGGGACGAGGTGTGTTATGAGGACGTTCCGGGATCCGTTAATACTCCAACTTATTTCAGATTATGTGACGAAGGTCATGCGGTGAGGTGGACGCGATTATATTAGCAGTACAGCATCGTATTTTATCAGAATTTCAAAGTTAAGCGTGCTGAAGTGAGAGCAATCTTAGGATGGGTGACCCCCTGGGAAGTTTTCTGAAAGTTCTATAAATTCAGACGCAAGAAGTAAATGAGAAGCTAGAGTGACCTGAGGAAAAATTAGGGTCTACGGAGTGGGAAGAAACCTTAAGAGGTCACGTAGAACGGGGCAGATTAGACCGGTTAAGAGAAAGAAAGCGCATCACAGTTTTATAATTAAGGAGAGTTGGAATAGCGTTTGGAGATATCTGTAAGCAAGATAGTTGAGATTATATATGTATGTAGGTATGCTCAAGATATCCCGTACATGGTTATATCAGCGGATATGTGTATTCCGGCAATCAACGTCGCGGTATATGGAAGGCATTGACCGGACAGGGTAACGAAGTTCAAGTGTAAAGGGAAAAAAAATGAATGGCACAAATGTTACAAGGCAAGCCGATGTTGTTTTCACCAGAGGCTAAGCTTGGAAAGTTCTGATACAAAGACATTTGGAAAAGAAAGAAAGTGAGTAGATGAAAGGCGAGGGGAGCAAAATGTCGGAATAAAAGTACCGCCTAATTGAGACCGGAAATGCGGACATAGGGAAAGTATAATCGGGTAATAGTATAAGTACACCCCTAAAGGGGGGAAGCGAGTGGGAGTGATGCAAGTATAAGATGAGGGCAATCGATACTATAGTATATTTGACACGGATGCTCGGGCTACCAGCTGTAAGAGAAGGGAAGCGAAGACAAATTAAAACATGAGAATTAGTGAAGCTACGCTAAGGTATTTTTGGGTTAATTTGAGCACCTTCTTATATTCGCGTAAAGATTGCAACACCATGTGTGACAGGAAAGTTGAGAACAAGATCTGAGCAAAAGGACAATAGAAGAGTTCGAATTGAAGACAAAGAAGTGACACATGATAATGCGCCTAGAAGGTTACAAGTTGAGTGAAGGGGGAATATAAGACGATTTAAGCACGGTGATCGAAATTAGCCGGTTACTAAAGGGGTAAATGTATATGTCGGGTTCTTTCGGATTATACCGGTGATGATAGTTAAGGTCGGAGAGCGACAGTTAAAGTCCTTTAAAGGGATCGAGAAGAAATACATGAGGCTCGGTACAGCAGAAAAAGCAGATCACATACGGGCTGGTTTAAGGTTGGGAAAAAACTAGATTAATCGGCCCAGGTATGATTTGGCAAGTCATCGATAAGGTAAAACTTATCCGGGAAAGATCATGGGCAACATAGGGTCGACAGAAGCCATATGCAAAGAATCGACGTCGACACTTAGGGTTCCAAGTTGGCAGGTGAGCATTCTTGGAGAAATCACCATGAAAGGTGTAATGAGATTCGACAAGAAGGAGAAGTGTAACCTGAGATACATTGGACCTTATTACATTATCCGTAAGGTAGAGAGATTGTGTACTAAAAATGTGGCCTCCGTTAAGGTATTGTAGCGGAATCATAACAGGAAAGAAATGACTTGAGAAGGGCGAGGAGAAGAAGAAGAAATATGGGTGGAGGATGAGACCGCGCGTTATTGTGATGAAAGAACCCCCCCCCCCCCCGAGATCATATAAGACCTTATGAGACTAATTGAACATTCGAGGACGAATGTTAAAGAGGAAGGATGTTATATCCCGTATTTTGTACATTGGGATATTCCGGAGTCAATTGCGAAAAGTTAAGGACAAGACTATTTTTCGACTTTGTTTTAAGACATAAGTTGCTTATGAACTTTGTTGGATGGACTTATGAACTTTGTTGGATGGAAACATTAAGGGAAAAAAAGGCCAAAAGTGAAGTTTTGGAAACTTAAATTCATGAAAAAAATATCCATGTGGCCGTGCACATGACTTGTGGGCCATAGGCCACATGTATGAATTATATATGTAGTATTAGATGACTTCTTAAACCATATTCATCATCTTCCAACCTTAGAAATTTCAAGAAGATTGGAGAGAAACATGGAGAACACCGTTCGGCTTGGTGGTAGAATATGGTGCCCTCAAAACCTTGGTCAAAAAATAATTTCTCCTAGATTTCTTACTAATTGGAAGGTCCTCGTTAGCATTGGAGTAGTCATTGGAACAATTAAACCATTCGTTGTTGCCATGTACAAGCCTAGCCGAGTGAAGAAGTGGAGTGAAGAAGGTAAGGTTCAATCCTTATTTTCATATGTTATGCATGGTATGTGGATGTTGGGGAGTGTGGAAATGAATAGAATTCATGAAAATATGGTGTGTTGAAGTGTAGCCGTGTATATGTTGTTGGTGTTGGCATGATGAACAAATTTTATTTAGTGTTTGTTGATGTTGTTGTGGATTTTATGATGTAAAATGAAGGTTTAATGGTTGAATTGAAGTGTAATCGTGGGCTGTTTTGGAAGCTAATGTGATTGTAATGTGGTTTCTTGTATTCATGATAATAATGTTGTCAATGTGTGGATTGTTGATGTAGTTTATGAGTTTTGGAAAAAAGAAATATGTTAAAGTTGTTCATGTTGAGTTGGGAAGGTTTCGGGTTCCATGGTGCATTGGTTGGATGATTTGAATGTTTTGCGGATTGTTTGAAATGTTCTTGAATCTTGTTTGAACGGTCTCGGATTAGTATTTGAACGTGTGATCGTCGATGTTGGTTTGAATATATGTAGTTGGAGTGAATATAAATGAATGTCGTCGAATTATGTAGAAAGGAGTTATTAATGTTAGAATGCGTTTGAAATTAATTATTGATCGTTTATGTGGTTGTTGGTATTGTTGTTGAAGACTTGGCCGAGTTGAACTCTCGGGGTTGATGAATTTATAGAAATGCTGCCCAATTTACGTAGATAAAATGATGGCTTGGAATTGAATCCTTCGGTGTTTATGACTAATGTTCGATGTCTAATGACGTTGTTGTAGATTTTGAGAAGCGAGACATAAGTTGATTAGCGTAGGAAGCGGACGAGGTATGTGAAGCTCACCTTTCTTTCTTTTTATGTCCTAGTTGTAATTAGGCTATGACACGAGCCTCTAGGTAACTCCCACTCTTAAGTTAGGACATGTTATGATTCATATTTGTTTCTTGATGTTGGCATCCTTAATATGGTCAAGCAATGGTCTTTTATGTCCTTAATATTATTGGATTTAAAATATTGTGTACACGGTTTTGTTCATAAGGATCCTATGTCTAAAAATGTACGTAACTTTTATAGATAGAACCGGATTGCTTTGAAACGTTCGTAGAAAAGTTTTGTAACGTATAATGACTTTAACTTTCATGGGCGGGCCAGGATTGGTTGATGCGTATCCGTGGTCCCGAGATTTCCGTTATATAGTCCTGAGCTTGTTTTTGAAAGAACTTAACATGATTTCTATTTTAACTCTCGAGCGTCGGCCTTATCTATCGTTGAGTCTATTATGATGATTTACGTGCATATGGTTTCTCACTACTGCAGCAAATTGCAAAGCTCAATATGTCACACCTAACCAGACGGTGTGATGGGCACCGGCCCTTACTTAAGGCGAAGCGAACTGCCGACTCTCGTAATACTCATAACCATCTTGAGCCCATGAGAAACATGACACAAGTACATGATGAAAATTTTCACAAAGAAAACAAACATGCCTTTCATCTTATCAAATCAAATGAAACCTGTACCGTATGAAATCTGTAATCATAACAAATCTGTAACAATAAGCGTAATAATACATCGGCTTACATAGCCACTTTCACAACATGTACAAATCATCCATAAAACACATAAAGAAGATTAAACCTCACCTTTTTCCATCCATCTTCTCCCACGGCTAGAATTGTTCAAGGCAACAACGAACGATTTAATTGCTCTAACAACTACTCCCGTCGTGAGGGACCTTCCGATTAGTGGAAAAGCTGAAGAAAATAATTTTCTTGATCAATTCCCACAGCACCATTTTTCCTCACCATGGCCGAACCTCACTTTTCTTTTTCTTCTCGGGGTTCTTGAAATTTCTAGGAGATGATAAATGATGAAGATGACTTAGTTGAGTAAATCTTTTATCACACGTATAATTGCATCTAGTGGCCCATGGCCCACACATAGCCACATATGGCCATTTTCATGAAATATTAAGTTTCCAAAATTTCACTTCTAGCCCTTAATTTTCATAGAGAAATGCTCAACTTTCCATAATTCACTTTTAACCCCAAATTTTTCTTATTCCAAATTTACCCTTAACACTCCATGCCAAAGAAAAGATGAATATGCAACTTGTGCACTTTTAACCAAATCGGAAGAAAATATAACCTTGTCCTTAACTTATCATGATTAGCTCGGATTATCCCAAGGTAAAAAATACGGGATATAACACAATATATCCTTCACTGAGTCCCGGGCCAGGACACGCATTCGTGCACATTCCACTGCATTATTCACCGAGTCCCTCACTAGAGGGCCGGGACACGCTATATATATATAAGATGATGTGATGATATGGGGATGGTGGCCGGGGATGGCATATGATGATTATATTCACCGAGTCCCTCACAAGAGAGAGCCGGGACATATTATATATATATATATATATATATATGATGACATGATGACATGCATATGATGATTTTACTTACCAAGAGTCCCTCACTAGGGGGCCGGGACACGCTATATGTACACATGATGGTTTTATGATATCGTTATGCATATTATTTGTTTTCAAAGGCAAGTCCTATGATTTTAGTCGGTATACTTGTTTCGTAATTCTATTTCGGTGATGATCCCGTTATTGTATTTCATGCTTTACATGCTCGGTACATATTCATCTTGTCCCCTTTCTTCGGGGGACTGCGTTTCATGCCGGCAGTACTTACGGATGGTGAGGATATTAGTAGAAGGTGTTCCGGCGGGATTGGCGAGAGCTCCATTTCCTCTGCGAGTCTTCAGAGTCGAGTATATGTGGTTATGGAATCTTGGGTTATGTAGAGACTTTGCAGATAGAGTCAAGTATATAGTATGTCAGTTTGTAAGCGGCTCTATAAGCCGATGTATTGTTATGCATTATATTGCAGATTTCATACAATTCCAAACTCTATTTGATATGAAAAGATGAAAAGCATGTTTGTTTTCCGAAAAACTTTCATTATGTATTCATGTTGTGATTTAAGGGCCCAGTGTGATTAGGAGTGTCACGAGAGTAAGCGGGTTCGCTTGGCCCTAGGTAAGGGTCCGGTGCCCATCACACCCTATCGGATTAAGGGTGTGACACTAAATGTCCTGTAGCCTCCTGTTTATAGATGTGGTGCACAACACACCGATAAATAGGACTCTACTAGACACGGTCTGTAGACATTCCGAAGACGAACTGCTCTAATACCACTTTTGTCACGACCCAACCCCGTAGGCCGTGACTAGTGCCCGAGCTGGGCACTCGTACAAACCTGCTAACTATAATCAGCATACGAATAACTTAAACATATACGAAAGTCGGATGTCGTCTCAGTCTGTCACATACAAACATATATACTGCACAATAACCGGCAAGGCTGTCGTAATATACACAATATGTCCGAACGTATATACACGCAGCCGACAAGGCTGCCACGACGAACGGGACCGCCCAAAACATAGGTCATACGAACACAACTGAACAGAACTATACACAACCCACATATATGTCTACAAACCTCTAAGAATAATAACAGAATCATATGACGGGACAGGGCCCTGCCGTACCCCTGAATAAACACATACATGTACAACAAAAGAGTCGCGTACCAAATATATGGGCTCCGGAACAAGGGAGCGCTCCAAGACGATAGAGTGGATGTCCTAAGGCGGCGGGTCACCCAAACGATCGTACGACCGCGGGCATGAAACGCGGCCCCCGAAAGGGGTCGATGCGGAATATGTCGAGTATGTAAAGCATGGAATACGACGAGTAATTATCTTTGAAGTAAGAAGTATAGAAAATTAGTACAGTAGCCAGAAAACCACGAGGCTTACCTTTGAACACACATCATACATATCGATATCATATCCAAATCATTCTGGAACTTAGGAACATAAGCAAATCATCATCATGTCATTATCATATACATATATACCGTACCCGGCCCTCTAGTGAGGGACTCGGTAAATAGAATCATCATATCCTCATGTCATCATATGCATATATATATATATATATATACCGTACCCGGCCCTCTAGTGAGGGACTCGGTGAAGTCATCATATATATACCGTACCCGGCCCTCTAGTGAGGGACTCGATGAATAACGTACCCGGCCCTTTCGGGACTCGGTAGAGGAGATCCTGTCTCCATCATATACATATATAAGGGGATCCTGTCCCCGGCGCCATCATCATATCATCATATACCGTACCCGGCCCTCTAATGAGGGACTCGGTGAACAATGCAGTGAACTGTGCACGAATACATACCCGGCCCGGGACTCGGTGAAAGATGTACCAACAACTCGCACGAGCGGAGTAGTGAGAAACCATATGCATATAAATCATCATCACCGACTCATAGAACGATCAAAACGAACCCTCATTTAAAAGCCAAACAATAGTCAAATCAAGTTCTTTCAGAAAGTCGTTAGAATCGAACATAGAAATATCTCGGGGCCCACGGACAAGTATCAAACCAACCCGAGCCCGCCTATGAAAGTTAAGGTCATTATACGTTATAGAATCATTTACGAGCTTATCAAAGCAATCCGGTTCTGTCTATGAAAGTTACGGACATTTTTAGACATAGGATCTTTTAAGAACAAAAATTCTTTTTGCAACATTTGAAATTCAATCATACCAAAGACATATGGACCATGGTTTAACCATCTTAAGAATGCCAACATAAGAGAGAAATAAGAATCGTAGATACGCTCGGAATTTAAGAGTGGAGTCACCCCGAGGCTCGTGTCATAGCCTACTTACCACTAAGACATGCCAATAGAAAGAAGGGTAAGCTTTACATACCTTGCCCGGGCTTCTACTCTAATCTGAACTTAAATCTCGGGCTGCCCACGATCTACAACAACATCATTACATACCAAACATTAGCCATAGGTACTTAGGGATTCCATCCCAAACTAGCACTTAATTCTACAAAAATTTGGGCAGCATTTCACCTGTAAATTCAACAACCCCGAGAATTCAACTCGGCCAAATCTTCAACAACAATACCAATAACCATATTAACAACATCAATAATCAATTTTAAAACGCATTCTAACATTAACAACCGTCTCCCACATAATGCGACGACATTCACTTACATTCAATTCAACTACATATAATCAAGCCAACACCAATGCTCGCACATTCAAGTGCTAATCCGAGATCGTTCAAACAAGATTCAAGAACGCTTCAAACAATACGCACCATATTCAAACAATCTAACCAAATCACCATCCTACCCGAAAACCTCCCAACTCAACATGTACAACAATAACACATTTCTTTCTTCCTAACACTCGAACTACACCCACAATCCACACATTAGCAACATTATTCTCATAAGTACAAGAAACTATATTAGAAACACATTAACTTCCAAAACAGCCCACACGAATACAAATTCAACTTGAATCATTAAACTTTCATTATCATCATAGAATTCACCACAACAACAACCAAAACACTAAATAAAATTAGTTCTTCACTTCCACACCACACAACACATATACACGGCCAGCCCACCACATACGGCTCAACATCAATTTGCAAGATTTCATGAATATCATCCAACACCTTCATTTTCATCACATAATCCATAACAACAACAACCAAAATACTAAGTAAAATTTGTTCATTTCTTGCCACACAAAACAGCCCATATTCGGCCCCAACACTAACATATAAATTTCATGATTGTCATTCATTTCCACATACTACAACATGCACAAATCATCCATAACACATGTAAGAGAGATTGAACCTTACCTTTTCCACTTAGTTCTTCACTTGGCTAGGGTTGGTGCTTTGCAAAAATGAATGGTTTGCTTGCTTCAACAACCACCCCACGTTATTATACACTTTCCAAAGAGTTGAATTGCTAGAGGAAATTATTTTTTTGGATCAATTTTTCCTTGCTCTTGCTCGGTCCAAGCTTGGCCGAATGGAGTTTTTTTCTTTTTCTCCAAGGTTCTTGAATTTTCTAAGGTGGAGAGGATGAAGAATATGATCAATTGTCATCTAATATTACCATATATTATTAATACATGTGGCCCTATGGCCCACACCCCCTTGGCCGGCCACTTTGGCCCTTATGTTCCATGAATTATTAAGTTTCCAATATTGACTTTTGACCCCTAATTTTCTTTAATATTTCATGCCAATGAAATCATAAGCAATTTATGCCTTAAAACAAAATCGAAGGTCGAAAGTCTCTCCCTCGTATCCCGGAATAGTCTTGTCCCTAACTTATCGTGGTTAACTCGGATTGTCCCAATGTACGAAATACGGGATATAACAGGTAAGATAGCTTGTGATATATTAAGGATAAAATTGATTACAAACAGGATATTATGTGAATATAATAAGGATTGTTATGAAAATGAGCGAAGCCTAGCGAGGAAGCGGCTAAAAGATATGACGTGATCTATGTGACTAAAGTATAAAGGTGAGCTATTGATCAAAAAAAAAGAGAAAAGAGAGGAATTTATAAAGTTCTTCTATAGGGGAAGTTCAGAATAAAGATTATGAGATAATGACAATGACATCTACCAAAAAAAAAAAGGAGGAGATGAAAAGAAAAGCGGGTAAGATAACAGTGCAGTAATAGATGATGACGGGTGTAGCCGTGAACACGAGTAATATCAGTGACGGAACGGTGAAAGACCAGATTATAGAGAGACGAACAACGAAGTAGAGGGAATGCTAGGAAATGATTGGCATGATAAGAACATAAGAGCAAATAGGGATGAACAGAATATGATTTGAAAATGAGAAAGGGATTACGTAGGTGTAGTATTTTTCGAAGGATATAGAGGTATTATAAAAATTCCTCGTGCGCAGAAGCGAAGACTGGACATAGACGGGGGAAATATGGTAAGGGAATACATAGTTATGAATTTAAAGGTGTAGTACGACGACATGGTGATAAGATAAGGCTATTAGTGAGACGAATTTGGTGTGTTTTTGAGTAAGTTAGAAGCCTATGTTGGGCACACGTGGGGTAAAAAGGCATAAAGCATATAAGGGTATTGCGTGCTCACGACTTCACCTCGAAAATGATGGAATCTTTAAGCGACAAAGACGGTAGGCTTAAGGACCAGACGGTGCAATATAATTTCTTCGAAAGAGAACTTTGGACACTTATTGTTGGAATATAAGTGCCACCTAGATGAGAATTTGGAATGCCTACAAGTATCACATAATTATTGATTGGAGTAGGAGACCTTTCTAATTTGGCGGGATATGTGTTATGAGAACGTTTTGAAATCTGTTAAGACTTCAACCTACTCCAGATTATGTGTTGAAGGTCATGCGGTGAGGTGCACGCGATCATACTAGTATTAGAGCATCGCATTTCATCAGAGTCCCAAAGTTAAGCATGCTGGAGTGGGAGAAATTTCAGGATGGGTGACCCCCTGGGAAGTGTTTTGAAAGTCTTATAAATTCAGACATAGGAAGCAAATGAGAAGATAGAGTAGCCTAAGGGAAGTTAGAGTATGCGGAGTGAGCAGAAACCTTAAGAGGTCACACAGGACGAGGCAGACTGAACCGGTAAAGAGAAAGAAGGTGCATTACAGCTTTAGAAGCAGGGTAAGTTGAATAGTGTTTGGGAAAAAATTTGTGTATACGTATGTATACGATACCCCCTACATGGCTATATCAACGAGTATGTATAAGGCAAACCGATGCTGTTTTCACTACAGGTTAAGCTCGGGAAGTTCTAATACAGTGATATTCTAGCAAAGAAGGGAAGTGAGTAGGGGAAGGTAAGGTGACCAGAATATTGGAAAAAGCGAAAGAGTAAGAAACAGGAAGAAGTAAAGCCTCCAAGAGAAGCGATGGGCAAAACGCGGGACTATTTGGATAGGGATTTGAAGGTAAGTGTGTGAAAGGGATAGAATGTGGTAGTATGGAACCAAAGAGGAATGTGTGGGACTCGAAAGGGATTATAACGTTCTTATGCTCCGGAGAGAGAAATTTCTTTGGCTTGGAGCTAGAGTTCAAACGATTGCCGATATAAAGAAATTGAAGACACGTATACTTGTGCTATGAGAGAATCGTAAGGGAGTAAGAATTTTCGTAGCCCTATGCTTTTGGGTTGTATGGTAAGATTTGAGGGATAAAGGTTAAAGGAATAGTTATGGCAGGAGCCCAAGGATTTAGTTTGAACTCGAATTATGAGTTGCCATAAGTGTAGTTGTACTGTGAAGGATAGCGAAGAGTGCAGAACCATTTTGTATATACGTACTTTGGATCGACGGAAGTAGTCCTGGGAAGGAACTAGGAGGAATAGTTTAAGGGACATAACAATTATACTCACTAGCGACAAGTCATGTTGGATGAGCACTCAGAATGTAAAGGTAAATGGTGACAAGGATGTAAGGGCTAATGACGCTGACCATTGAACCGCAAGTGAATCTCGATACAGTATGTCACCCTCAGACTGAGCGTACTATCCAGACGCTAAGGGATATGTTGCGGGCCTGCGTTCTTGATTTCAAAGACAGCTGGAATGATCATCTGCCGCTTATGGAGTTTGCCTATAATAATAGCCACTATTCTCATATCCAGATAGCCGTATGAGGCTCTGTATGGCAGAAAGTGCAGGTCACCGATCGGCTGGTTCGATATTGGCGAAACTAAGTTAAATGGGCCAGATATGATTCAGCAAGTAGTTGACAAAGTGAAACTCATTCGGGAGTGGTTATTAGCAGCCCAGAGTCGACCGAAGTCATATGCAGATAGTCAACGTCGACACCTAGAGTTCCAGGTCGACGATTGGGTATCTTTGGAAGTGTCACCCTTGAAGGGTGTTATGAGATTCGGCAGAAAAGAGGAAGCTTAGTCCGAGGCATATTGGACCTTGCCAGGTCGTCCATAAGATAGGCAAGATTGCCTATGAATTAGATCTACCGTCTAAGTTGGGAGCAGTGCATCCAACTTTCCACGTGTCTATGCTTCGCAAATGTATAGGTAATTCTTCCAGAATATTTTCCCACAGATGATATCTAGATGACAGAGGAATTATCCTATGAGGAACAGCCTATCTCCATACTGGATCGTCAGGTGAGAAGATTGCGTACTAAAAACATAACTTCCGTTAAGGTATTGTGGCGGAACAATATCAGGGGAGAGATGAAGAATACGTATTCCTACTTATTTCCTATGTCTTCAGGTAATCCAATTCTCAGATGGGTTATGTTGATTGATTAATGAACTGTATGTGACAGCTATGAAAGAGACTCCCCCGAAATCCCTATAGGACCCTATAAAATCAGTTTAACATTCGAGGACGAATATTCTAAAGGGGGGGGGGGGAGGATGTTATATCCCATATTTTGTACATTGGGACAGTTCGAGCTAACTATGAAAAGTTAAGGACAAGACTATTTCGGGATACTCGGTTGAGACTTTTGACACTCGATTTTGTTTTAAGGCATAAGTTGCTTATGACTTTATTGGCATGGAATATTAAGAAAAATTTGGGGTTAAAAGTGAATTATGGAAAGTTGGCATTTTATGAAAAAATAGGCCAAGTGGCCGTGTGAAATTATGGGTGGTTCCCACCCATGGCTTGGCAAATTTTAATTCATCCAAGCCATGTGTGGGACATGGTACACATGGATGACCCTTATATGATCATAAAAGATGACCAAGCAAGACTTATTAGTCATTTAGTCATCTTTTTAACTTAGAAGTTTGGAGAAAGATGGAGAAAGAAGAGAGAAGAGGGAGTTCGGCTGTCACGACCCAACCCCGTAGGCCGCGACTAGTGCCCGAACTGGGCACCCATACACCCCCATTAAGCAGAAATGGCATACGAATAGCTTATACAATATACAAATAACATATACGTACAGAAAGGTGAAGCGTCGCCTCAAATCTGTCACAAATACATATATATATCGACACATCACAAATGCGTGAGATAATATCACACATAAGCCGGTAAGGCTATCATAATATAGGGGGACGCTCAAATCACAAATCGCACTGATATAACTGAACAGTGGCTACCCATATCCCGCACATATATGTCTACAGACCTCTAAGGAGCATAACAGAATCATATGACGGGACAGGGCCCCGCCGTACCCGTGAACAAACATATGCATATATACAATAACGGAAGCTGGATCAAAGTATAGGCTCCAGAACAAGGGAGCGCTCCAAGACAGCTGAGCAGGAACCCTAAGCAGGTGGAACATCCGAGTAAGTATACGCACACTGCGGCATGAAACGCGACCCCGAGGAAAGGGGGTCAGTACGGAATATGTACTGAGTATGCAAAGCATGGAATGTAGTAACAGGATCATAGTCAAAATCAGAAGTACAGAAAGTAAATGCAGTATCCAAAATATTGAAATGCTTACTCATAAAAACACAAATCATGCATGGGGCTCTTAGAACTGTGGTCGCCCGCCCGTCGTTGGCGCCACAACACAGCATCACAGCAGAAGGTTTCATATCTCCGTATCCCCGTCACACATCATAACATCATACACACGACGCATAACACCAAATATACTCGGTGCCGGCCTCTAACAAGGGGCTCGGCGAACCGGACACATCATACTCCGGAATATCACATAGTGCTCACGATAACATAACCGGCCCGGGACTCGGTGAAGGATGTAACAATCATATGCACGAGCAGAGTCGTGAGCAACTATATGCAGTTTAAAACACTTTCAAAGACTCAATAAAAATATTCGAAATGAATCATCATTTAAAAATCAAAACGATAGTCAAATCAAGTTTCTTCCGAATGTCGCTCGAGAACCTATTCAGTAGAGCTTTGGGACTTATAGATGCGTATCAAACCATATGAAATAGCTCATGGAAATTAGGGGCATAATCGTCATTACAGACTCGATAAAGGAGTAAGTAGTCGACGTCCGAAGTTTTAAGATGATAGTCACACTCAATCCTTTCAAAAGTCGTTAGTATTACGTAAAGGAAAGCCTCGGGGCCCAAGGATGAGTATCAAACCAATCCGAGTCCATCTATAAAAGTTGGAGACCTTGTTCATTATAGAATCTCCCACGAACGTTTCGAAGCGATCCGAGCTCGTCTATGAAAGTACGGTTGTTCGTAGTTATAGAATCTTTTAAAAAAAAACATTCTTTATGTAAAATTTGAAATCCAATTGTACAAAAGGCTTAAGAATCATAAGTTGACCATATTAAGGATGTTAACATTAAGAAGTAAATAAGAATCGTATACGTGCTCGGATCTTAAGAATGAAGTTCCCGAGACTCGTACTTACACTAGGACATGCCAAAAGAAAGAAAAGTTAGGCTTTACATACCTCGTCCGCTTCCTAGATTAATCCAAACTTACGTCTTGGCTTCTCCAAAATCTACAATAACATCATTAGACGCCCAACATTAGTCGTAAGCTCTTAGAAATCCAATTCTAAACTAGCACTCCATTTATAAATTTGGCAAGCATTTCCCCTGTAAATTCAACATCCCCGAGATTTCAACTCGGCTAAATCTTCAACAATAATACCAACAACCATTCTAGCAACATCAATAAGTGATTCAAAACTCATTCTACTATCAACAACTCTCTTCTACATAATTCGACGACATTCCATTTACATTCGGGCTAACCACATACAATCAAGCCAACACCAACGATCTCACATTCAGGTACTAATCCAAGACCATTCAAACACGATTTCAAGAACGTTTCAAACAATCCGCAAAACATTCAAATCAGCCCACCCAACACACAATGCAGCCGAAACCTTCCAAGTTCAAGAAAACAACAACAACACATTTCTTCCTTCCAAATTCATAACTATGTCAATAACCACATATTACAATATCATTCATGTAAATGCAAGAAACTATATTACCAATATACTAATTCTACGCTAGCTCACAAATGGCTTCAACTCTAACTTGTAGCATCCAATACCTTCATTTCCATCACATAATCCATAACAACAACGACTAAAATACTACACAAAATTAGTCCAACATACCTATGGCAAATCAGCCCATTGCGGCACACACCACATACATAAATTCCATGATTTTCATCCATTTTTACACACTACAACAACACTCAAACATGCTAAATACAATTAATACACCACTCCTACACAACTCACACCACACGGCCACAACCCAAACACATAATTTTATGAGTTTCATTCATTTCTACATATCACAACATGCATAAGCAACTATAAAACATGTAAAGAAAATTAAACCTCACCTTTTCTCTTCAACTTCTCTATTCGGATGAACTTGCTCATAACCACAACGAACGATTTTCTTGCTCTAACAATTACTCCATGTTGATTAGCACCTTCCAATTAGTAGAAAAGCTAGAAGAAATAAATTTTTTGATGGCTAGTCTTGGACCTCCATTTTTTTCTTCATGGCCGAATATGGCCTTGGTTCTTTCTCCATGTTTCTTCAATTTTCTAGAGAATGAAAAATGATGAAGATGACTTAGCTTGTCATCTTTTATTTCCATATGAATTAACACATGTGGCCCTATGGCTCACAAGTCATGTGCATGGCCACATGGCCTTTCATTTCATGAACATTAAGTTTTCCATACTGCACTTTTGACCCCAAATTTCCTTAATATTCCATGCCAATAAAATCACAAATAACTTATGCCTTAAAATAAAATCGAAGGTCAATAATCTCAACCTCGCATCCCGGAGTAGTCTTGTCCTTAACTTTTCATGGTTAGCTCGGATTGTCCCAACGTACAATATACGGGATATAACATCCTCCCCCCCTTTAGAACATTCGTCCTCGAATGTTAAACTAGTCTTATAGGGTTTTATAAGCATTTCGGGGGAGTTTCTTGCATAGCTGTCACATACAATTCATTAATCAGTCAACACAACCCATCTGGAATTTAGATTACCTGAAGACATAGGGAATAAGTAGGAATACGTATTCTTCATCTCTTTCCTGATATCGTTCCACCACCATACTTTAACTGAAATTATGTTTTTAGTACGCAATCTCCTCACCTGACAATCCCGTATGGCTATAGGCCGCTCCTCGTAGACTAATTCCTCTGTTACCTGGATGTCACCTAGGGAAAATACTCTGGAAGGGTCGTCTACACATTTGCAAAGCATGGGCATGTGGACGACTGGATGTACTGCTCCCAAATCTGGCGGTAGGTCTAATTTATAGGGAACCTCGCCTACTTTAATATGCCTCGGACTAAGCTTCCCCTTCTTGTTGAATCTCATAACACCCTTCAAGGGTGACACCTCCAAAGATACCCAATCGTCGACCTGGAACTCTAGGTGTCGACGTTGGCTATCTACCCATGACTTCGTCGATTCGAAATTTGTTTATAACCGTTCCCAAACGAGTTTCACTTCATCGAACGCTTGTAATTCATATCTGGGCCACTTAACTCAGTTTTGTCGACATCGAACCAGCCAATCGGCGACCTGCACTTTCTACCATACTAAGCTTCATACGGCTCTTTGGATTCCGAAATGGTATGTATTATTACATCCGAACTCAATAAGTGGCAAATGATCATCTTAGTTGCCTCTAAAATTAATAACGCAGGCCCGCAACATATTCCTTAACGTCTGAATAGTACGCTCGGTCTGTCCGTCAGTCTGAGGGGGACATACCATATTGGGATTCACTTGTGACTTTATCCTTTCTGGAGTGACCTCCGGGGAGTTAACCGAATCGAACTCCTTACGATTGGCGGCGTCATTAATCCTTACATCTTTGTCACCATTTACCTTTACATTCGAATGCTCACTCACATGACTTTGTCGCTAGTGAATACGAGGGTTATGTATATACGAAATGGTCCTGCCCCCTTCGCTATCCTTCCGTCGATCTTGCTATACTTATGGCAACTCAAGGTTTGAGTTCAAACTAAATCCTTGGGCTCTTGCCACAACCTTTCCCTTAGCTTTCTGCCGCGACTGTTTCTCTAACCTTTATCCCTCAAATCTCACCCTACAACCCGAAAGCATAAGGCTATGAGGATTCTTACTCCTTTACGATTCTCTCATGACACAGGTACACGTGTCTTCGGTTTCCTTGTATTGGCGATCGTTCCGACTTCTAGCTCCAAACTAATAAATTTCTCCTGGGGCACAGGAACGCCATAATCTCTTCCAAGTTCCATATGTTCTCCCCCCCTTTATTAGAGAGGTCCTAATATACCAATAAATTTTTCTTGATATCCATCGTCTTCAGCACTTACCTTTCGAAGGTTAGGAATTTCTTAGCATCATTGCTCGGCCTAATCATTCTTTCCTTTACTTCTCCTATCCCGTCGTGGTCACTATCCTTTCGTACCACACATTCCTCTCTGGTGCCATACTACCACATTCTATTCCTTTCACACGCCTGTCTTCAAATCCCTATCCAAATAGTCCCGCGTTTGGCTCGTCGTTTCTCTCGGAGGCTTCACTCTCTCATGTTTCTTACTTTTCGCTTTTTTCGGTACTTTGGTCACCTTACCTCTCATCTACTCATTTTCTTTCTTTTTCAGAATATCATTATGTTAAAACTTTCCGAGCTTAACCGGTAGTGAAAACATCATCAGCTTGCTTCGTAATACTTGTGCCATTTTTCCTTCTTTCACTTGAGCTCGTTGTTGTGTCCGATTATTGCCCTCAAATATGCCGCAACGTCGGTTCTTTGGGATGTACATACCCGCTGATATAGTCATGTATAGGATATCATATACATATGTCTATATAATTGCTAACCATCTTGCTTACAAAATATTCCCAACGCTATTCAACTTACCCTGATCCTAAAGCTGTAATGCACCTTCTTTTTTTTTTCACTAGTTCAGTCTGCCTCGTCTTACGTGACCTCTTAAGGTTTCTGCTCACTCCGCAGACTCTAATTTTTCCTTAGATTAACCTAGCTTCTCGTTTGCTCCTTACGTCTGAATTTATAAGACTTCCAGAAAACTTCCCAGGGGGTCACCCATCCCAAAATTGCTCCCACTCCAGCACGCTTAACTTTGGGACTTTGATGAAATGCGACGTTCTAATGGAAATATGATCGCGTCAACCTCGTCTCATGACCTTCAGCACATAATCTGGAGTGAGTTGAAGTCTTTACAAATTTCAAAACGTCCTCACAACACATCTCCCTCCAAGTCAGAAAGGGTCTCTTACTCCAATCAATAATTATTTACTGCCTGTAGGCATTTCAAATTCTCAATTAGTGGCACTTATATTCCGACGATAAGTGTCCAAATTTCTCTTGGAATAGTATTTTTAGCTCAACCTATATCATATGTTTCTCTTGCTGAAATTATATTGCATCATCCGTTCCTTACGCCTACCGTCTTTGTCGCTTAAAGACTCCATTATTTTCGAGGTGGAGTCGTGTGCACGCAGTACCCCTTTATGCTTTATGCCTTTTTACCCTTACTGCGTACCCAACACAGGCTTCTAACTTACTCAAAAACATACCAAGTCCGTCTCCATAATGGTCTTATCTCGTCACCATGTCGTCGCGCTACACCATTAAATTCATAACTACGTATTCCTTCTTGTTCCATATTTATACTCATCTAATTACGTCTATCTTGGGTGCTTCCCTCGGTATCCTCTTACCATATTTTTCTTCCAGTCTATGTCCATCCCCCTTTTCTACACACGAGGAGCTTTATAATACCGCTACATTTTTGGAAAATATTACTCCTACATGATCCCTTTCTTATTTTCAAATCATATTCTGTTCACCCCTATTTGTTCTTATATTCTTATCATGCCAGTCATTTCCTAGCACTCCCTTTACTTCGTTGTTCGTCTCTCTATAATCTGGTCTTTCATAGTTCCGTTTTCGTATTACTCGTGTTCTTGGCTACACATGTCACCATCTATTTCCGCACTGTTATCTTACCTGCCTTTCTTTTCATCTCCTCCTCTCTCTTCTTCTTCTTTTCTCTCTTTTTTTTTTTGCTCGCTAACATTTCCGTTATCTCGTAATTTCTATTCTGTGCTTTCCTTGTAGAAGAACTTCATAAATCCCTCTTTTCTTTTCTGTTTTTTCCCTAACTCACCTTCACACTCTAATCACACAAATCGCATCATATCCGTTGGTCGCTTCCTCGTCAGGCTTTGCTCATTTTCGCAACAATCCTTATTATACTCACATAATATTCTGTTCGTAACCCACCTTATACTGTCACACTTCTTAACTTTTTGCCCCTTCTGGCCAATCTTATCTTTAATACCTCGCAAGCTATCTTGTCAGTACATTTATATCCGTCACAATTCTTCTTTTTTTTTTTTTGGTACTCTTGTCTCAATCATACTATTATTTCTTTTATGTGTAAACTCGTCATAATTTATCCGTGCTTATCAATTCCACTCTATCATCATTCGCCAGTCTCTCCTAACCATCTCCTTAATATCACAAGCGTTTTCCAAATTCCTTTTGCCATATCGATGTCGATCTCCTAATTACCATTACCGCCAATTCAGTAATTAACTTATTTTTCAAGGTCAGCCATATTTGCAACTTAGCCAAATCCTATCCTTACTATTGACACAACCTTTCAAGGCATATCACAAACCCATATTTCATTCTCTTTTTATTTCTGGAAAAATTTCGGCAGAGTTTCCTCTGTATTTCTTACTATCTCAAAACCTGTACGCAGGAAATACCAACAATGCCTCACAGGGCCAATATATATATATATATATATATATATATATATATATAATATATATATATATATATATATACACATCATGTCATATCGGAGCCACACAGGGCTCCCAGTATCGACACCCGTATGAAAATGATGGACTTACCTCGTATGTCCAATTCGATCTGCACCTGTTACACTTTCCTGTTCACTTTTCCTTTCTAAAAATTTTGACTTTACATCTCAATCATACTTTAATGCCTTAGCCGACATATGCCTTCCGTACCTTTGCTTACCTGCGTGCTTTGTACCTTCCGTATGTCATCAATCGCTTCCGTCGATGTCGTTCTTCTGCCGAAATCAAAGGTTAGTACGAGGGAATCTCATTTCTATGACTTGGCTCTGTCGCACGATCTAAGACGAGAAAAAAGGGTCCGATTCCTAAATGCCCCCGCAGCCTCCTTGTTTATAAGTGTGGCCGGCTTCACACCATAAACAAGACTCGCCGGACACGGTCGTAGACAATCCGAGGACGAACCGCTACGATACCACTTTTGTCACGACCCAACCTCGTGGCCGCGACTGGTGCCGGCGGGCACCGTACACACCCGATTAAGCGAAATGGCATACGAATAACTTATACAATATACAAATAACATATACGTACGAAAGGTGAAGCGTCGCCCCAATCTGTCACAAATATACATATATATCGTATTTGTCATAACTTCCGGCAAATAATATCACACATAAGCGGTAAGGCTATCATAATATAGGGGGACGCTCAAATCACAAATCGCACGGACACAGCGAACACGGTGGCTACCCATATCTCGCACACATGTCTACGGACCTCTAAGAATAGCATAACGAATCATATGACGGGACGGGGCCCCGCCGTGCCCGTGAACAAACATATACATATATACGATAACATACGGATCAAAGTATAGGCTCGAACAAGGAGCGCTCCCAAGACACGAGTGTGAACCCTAAGCGGGGTGGAACATCCGAGTAAGTATCACTGCCTTGGGCATGAAACGCGACCCCAGGAAAGGGGGTCAGTACGGAATATGTACTGAGTATGCAAAGCATGGAATGTAGTGTTATATCCGGCACTTTCGCGTATTTGGAAAATTGGAAATGACCTTGATTTTAAGGAATAAGGTTATGTTTGGATTTTGCTTAAGATGTGTATGTCGGATATGGAAGTTTGATTATGGAAAAATGGGAGGAGGCCTAAGGGCAATTTTGGAATTTTTGAAAATTTATTTGAATTACAAAACATGGACTATAAGTCATTGGGCCAAGAATAATGAAAGAAAAATGAGGCCCAACATACATGGGGGTGGCGGCCATGTAGGCCAAGCCCAACAATTTTAGTGAATAATTTCCATGTGCCTAATTAATATTATAAGGGCTCTTATCTATTAGAATTTTCAAGAAGCAAGGAGAAAGAACAAAGCAAGAGAAACAAAAAAAAAAAAAAAGAAGCCAATTCGGGTTTGGCCATAGAAAATTCACTACCAAAAATATTGCCTCTAAAATTATTCTCTTGTGGTATTTATACCAATTCAAGGTCCCACAACGTGGTGCAATTACTTCGGAAGATAACCCATTAGTTTCGTTGTTTGAGTAACTTGGTGGAGTGAAGAAGTTTGAAGAACAAGGTAAGAATTCATCTCCTTTAATTATGTTTTTTGAAGGTTAGTTTGTGTTGTGGTGCATGTAAATGAGTAGAATATATGGTAATATGGAAGTTTGCATGGTAGTGTAAGAGTGCATAGGGCCGTGTGTGTATGTTTGTTGTATAATTATGGTGAGTTAAAAATTATGTTGAATTCTAGTTGTGTTTATGAAGGAATTCACATTGAAAAGGAGGTTGAAATAAAATTGGGTTGAAGTTGGAATATAGTAGTTGGCCGTGTAGTATAGTGTTTGGAACATGGCAATGAATTAATGTTATTTGGTGTGTTAGTTGAGTTGTAGTGATCCTTGCGTG
>NW_026727622.1:0-31702 GCF_029784015.1 Lycium ferocissimum
GTCACATCCTTAATCCAATAGGGTGTGATGGGCACCTGACCCTTACCTAGGGCCGAGCGAACCCGCTGACTCTCGTGACACGCAAATCATACGGGGCCCTTAGGTTATAACATAAATACATCATGAAAGGTTTTCGGAGATCAAATATGCTTTTCGTACTTTTTCAAATCAAATGAAGTCTATAATCATATAAAATATGTAAAATAATGCGTAACAATACATCGGCTTATGGAGCCACTTACAAACGGACATACTATACACATGACCCTGTCTGCAAAGTGTCTAACATAGAACATGATACCATAACATAATACGCTGACTCGGCGGCAGACTCGAGAAAATGGAGCTCGCCAATCCTGTGGAACATCTTCTACTAATATCTTCGGCTCATGCAGGTGTACTGCGCGGCATGAAACGCAGCCCTCGAAGAAAAGGGGGTCAGTACGGAATATGTGCGAGTATGTAAAGCATGAAATATAGTAAGCGGGATCATACTTTGTAAAGAGTAAAGAAAATCATAAAACTTGCCTCTAAAACATAAATCATGCATGTCGATATCATAAAAACATCATACGTACATATAACGTGCCCCGGCCCTCTAAGGAGGGACGCGGTAATTAAAATCATCATATGCATGTACATGTAACGTGCCCCGGCCCTCTAGTGAGGGACGCGGTAAAGGGAATCATCATATGCCATCCTGGCCACCTCCCCCATATCATCATATCATCATATATATATATATAACGTGCCCCGGCCCTCTAGTGAGGGACGCGGTGAATAATGCAGTGGAATTGCACGAATACATGCCCTGGCCCGGGACGCAGTGAAAGACATATTGTGTTACATTCCGTATTTTGTACCCTCGGGTAAGTCAAGGCAAGTGATACAAGTTGCTTATGGAAAATGTTAAAGTTGGAATATTAAGAAAGGCCAGGGGTAAAAAGGTAAATTTGCAAAACGACTCATGGAAATATGGAGAAAGGCTAGGGGCAAATTTGGAACTAAGGGAAATGTTTTTCATGAATTATAAGAAATTTCCTAGAAATTTCAAGAAAGTGGCCACTTGGCCGTGGACCCCACGTGCAATATTTGGCCAAATGGAAGCAAGCCAAGCTAGGGGCAAAATGTTCAATTATCATTGGAAGGGACTATATATATATAAGGGGAAAGATGACTTATTCATCTTATTTCCCCTAGAGTTTTCAAGAGACAAGAAATCAAGAAAAGAGAGAAAAAAAAAGAATGGCCATTCGGCCTTGAGGTGAAAAAAAAAAAAAAAAAAAAAAGAGAGTTTCCAACTTGTTTCTTCTAGCCAAACAATCCCTTTAAGGGTTCTTAGTAAGTTGAAGTGAGTTGTGGAATAAGAAGAACTCATACAAGTTGCCAACTTAAGTCAAGTGAAGAAGTGAGGAAAAAGGTAAGGTTTAATTCTTTTCTTATGTGTTATGAGTGTTTGAGAATGTTGTGTGCATGAGAATGGAGGAAATTCATGTGATGGAAGTGTGTGAGTGTGTGTGGCCGTGAGTGTGTGTAGGTGTTGTGTGTTATGTTGTGTTGTGTTGTGTGTTGGTTGTTGTTGTAATGTATGGAAAATATAGAAGTTCATGAAAAATATGCATATGGGGTGTGTTGGCCGAATGGTATAGATTATGGTAGGGTGTGGTGAATTGATTTTATTTAGAATGGAAATTGTTGTTATGGTAGGTTCTATGATGTTAGAATAAAGATTTAATGGTTTGGAGGAATGAAAATTTGGTTGTTGTGATTGAATTTGAAAGAAGGAAATATGTTGTTGTTGTTTCATAAAAATTAGAAGGTTATGAGTAAGTAGTATGTTGATGGTATTGTTGGAATATCATGTGAATTCAATTGTGTTGAGAATTTTGGATTGAATATGGAAATTGATGGAATTGTTGAAAATTGGATATATAGCTTGGAATGTTCTTGGTTTATGTTTGAATAATCTTAAATTAGTATGTGAATATGAACATATTGATATTGGGTTGTAAGTGTAAGGTTGGACTTGGAGTTGTTGCATTATTTGGAAAATAAGACTATTTGCGCTAGAATGCGTTTTTAGTCGATTGTTGATGTTGTTTATATCGTTGTTGGTATGGTTGTTGTTATTTTGGCCGAGTATGAATCTCGGGGATGTTATACGTATAGGGGAGGTGCTGCCCAAATTTTGTTTATGGTCAAGTATGGGTTAAGATTAACCTTTGGTAATTGTGACCAAATTGTAGATTTTGGCGAACTTGGAGCTTGAGTTTGGAGATGGGTGCAAAGCGGAAAAGGTATGTGAAGTCCACCTCTCCTTCCTTTGGCATGTCCTAGTTGTTATAAGTCGAAATCCGACCCTCGGGAAAAGTCCTACCCCTCGGAAACGACACCTAAATTTGTTCCTTTTTCATTCAATAGAATTGAATCCATAACTTGTGCCTTAAGGTAAAGTAATATTCAAACGTCCGAAACCTTTGTAAATGAAATCGAAATGCCTTGAAATCTCCGTGGATGACCCAATGGGACATAATGACCATGTTTTTTTATGTTCGTTACTCGAGTCTCGATGTACGTGCTTATCGGTTTCCATTACTTCTTTCATAGAAGCTTTATAATTTTATTTTATGTTTTCTCGTGGTGTTACTGTTCATTGATGGTCTCGCCTTATAATGATTGCTCCTTCAAGGTGGGACGAAGCGACTGTGGTTATTCCATAAGGTATTCGGGGGCTACCGACCTTACGTCACCCCGATAGACACATGACTTTCCTTGGGTTCTTATGCATCTTTCTTATATGATATGTACATGACATGTATATGATATGTATATGAAAATGGGGAGATTTGGGGAAGGGACACATGTTGCGCTATAGACGCATTGCCACCGGTCGGTGGCGTAATTCCATCCGCGGATGCCGCGGGATACATGTGGGTGAGCCGACGTACTTCGGCGCTATGACTTGTTCTATTTTCACATGTATATGACAAGAAATGTTTTGAAAAAAAAATATATATAAGCAAGCATGATATCCGCCCGAAAGGCACTTACAGGTACAGATTATCCTTTTATCTCGTTATATGATCTTCGGTTCCACATGTTGTTATTGCTCACATGTTACATGCTTCATTGTATTATTTTCATGGCTTACATACTCGGTACACTGCTCGTACTGACCCCCTTTCTTCGGGGGCGTCTCATGCCACGCGAGTAGACGGGGTTGACGGATTCGACTCCTAGGAGCTTTTCCGGTTTGTACATCGAGAGGCGCTCCGGTTGTTCGGAGCTTCTTTTTGGGTACTATTTTTGTGTATATATATGTAGACACGGCAAAGTCGATTACTTGTAGTTACATGTATCTTGTTAGAGGCTCGTAGACAGATATGTACAGTCAGAAGTTTCATAGCCTAGTTGTTCTTGTCGCCGTGTAATATGTCAGTACAGTTGACTACTTGTTTACATGTATGCTATTAACGACATTGTTATGAGGAAAAAAAAAGGCTAGTGTTCATACGGCCCACTTAGTGATAAGAATAAGACGAACGATACGGGGGTGCCCGGTACAAGTATCGGGTACTCGTCGCGGCCCCTAGTTGGGTCGTGACAGAAGTGGTATCAGAGCGGGCGGTCCTAGGGTTTGTCTACGAGCCGTGTCCAGTAGAGTCCTGTTTATGGGTGTGTAGCGCGCCACACTTATAAACGGAGGGCTGGGGCATTTAGGAAATATGACCTTCTTTGTATTCCAGATCGTGCGATAGAGCTATGTTACCGGATTTCTATGTTCTTTCTTAATCCTGCGTTATGGTTTCAGTAATGCCGGTGACGAGGAAGGCTACAGCGGCCCGGAAGGGCAAGAGGGTGGTGGGGGAAAGAGTTGAACGGGAGCCACCGGCGCAAGTAGAAGAAGGCGAGTCTCACAACGAGTCTTCTCACAGCTTCCAATAGGACGTGGCGACGAGAGCGGTGTAGAGCTCCGGCACCGATACCTTGGCCCGCCGTGGGCCGGCGGGTAACGGAAGCTATCCGATTCTTTGACCCGGTTAGTCGCCGCACAAGCTCGGCGGCGGGGATGTGGGCCAAGGGGACGGGCGGCGGCGGCGCCGAGCCCGTGATTTTATCGCCTAAATCCTCCCGAGATTCTATGGATCGAAACCAGAGGAGGACCCGCAAAGTTTTTTAGATGAAATGCTGAGGACGCTGAAGATAATACATGCTTCGGAGATCGAGTCAGTAGAGTTGGCCTCCTATAGGTTGCGGGATATAGCAGTCCATTGGTATAATAATTGGATCTCCTCGAGGGGAGCAAATGCGCCTCCCCCGGTCGCGGCGAGAGTTCACCGAGGCATTTACGCGACATTACCTACCACCGAGAGGTTCGACGGGCCGAGCCGACATGTTCTTGAATCTCGAGACGAGGAAATATGAGTGCCCGGGAATACAGTCTCCGTTTTGACTCGTTAGCCAGGTACGCCCCAGCCATGGTAGCGGATATGGGGGATCGTGTGCACCATTACGTAAGAGGGCTAGGGCCACATTTAGCTAAAGAATGCTTGACAGCTTCACTCCAGGACGGGATGACTATTGCTCGCATTCAGGCTCCACGCCCAAACACGGAGGAGCGGTACACGGCCGCGGAGGGCGAGCGTGAGTTGGATAGGGGCTCCGGAAAAGGGCACGATCTTTTGGGGCCTCAACAAGAGAGTGAATATAGAGGGGGACGGGCACACGGCATTCCCCTAGGTATTCGAACCGGATCGAAGTGCCCGAGTTTCGGGGTCCCGGCATAAGGTGAGTTCAAATAGAATAGGGCCACCCCCGGCTGGCGATATCCGGTGTGGCAAGCCACGCTAACAACAATATCAATACTCTACCTTGACACGCCATAAGAACTGCTTGTTTTGCAAACTCGTGGTCGGTCGACCACTTAACGATGCGCGACCATATTGCTCTCCACGGAGATCGGGAGAGACCGGACTCGGCCAACCCCTATATAAAATGAGATCCGCTTTTGGTTCATCGTCGACCGTGCGCCCTCCCAACATCAACCAACTTAAATGGACAGATGTCCCAGGCCCCAGCCGGTCGTGGTCGAGGCAGAGGAGGAGCACCTAGTACAGGCGGTCCTCAGAACCGCATATTTGCACTGACGAGACAGCAGGATCCTGAGCCTTCCCCGGACGCAGCTACAGGTACCCTATCGGTATTCCTTTATAAAGCATATATGTTGATCGATCTAAACTTTATACCGTCATGTGTCATTCTTTATATTGCTGATGAAAATCTGGAAATCCTGGACGAAAGGTAGTTATACGCATAGACAAGAAGTGAGTATTAAGGGCGAGGGGGCTAAAATAGTAATTAAGAGAAAAGTACATTCGAAGGCGTGTCGAAAGTGACTAGTACCCTAATGCCTGGATTACGTGACAAAGCCCGTGCGGGGGAGTGGATGCAAATACATTAGCATTAAGATGCCGGAATACGTTAATGTTTTAGGGTTAAGCGTGCTAGAGTGGGAGCAATTCCATGATGGGTGACCCCTGGGAAGTATCCCAAAAATTTCATAAGTATAGAGATAGAGAACAAATGTGAAGTTAGGGTAACCTAGATGATATTAGAGTATATGGGATGACCGGAGACGGGATAGAGGTTGCGTAGGCGAGTTGGGTCGGGCCGGTGAAAAGAAAACAGGTATAGCACAGCTCTAGAATCAGGGTAAGTGTAAATAGCAGTTGGAGATATTGCGAATGAGAGGGTAACAAGGATTTGGGATTTGTTGGCACATCGAGCAACTACAAAAAGGGTGTAGAAACAAGTTGACGACGGGTGCAGTACGACGCAAATATAGAGAACAACCAAGGAAGATGACCGAAAAAGATAATGGCGTCCTATGAAGTGTGGGATAGCAAGAAAGTATAAGTCAACCAAGTATCTGAACGAACGTGTTAAGTGATTGTGTACGACAACCGTAAAGGAAACCTCCCTGAAATGTAGTAACCCCCTATAAGGCCAGTTCAACATTCGAGGACGAATGTTCTAAAGGGGGGGAGAATGTTACATTCCGTATTTTGTACCCTCGGGTAAGTCAAGGCAAGTGATACAAGTTGCTTATGGAAAATGTTAAGGTTGGAATATTAAGAAAGGCCAGGGGTAAAAAGGTAAATTTGCAAAACGACTCATGGAAATATGGAGAAAGGCTAGGGGCAAATTTGGAACTAAGGGAAATATTTTTCATGAATCATAAGAAATTTCCTAGAAATTTCAAGAAAGTGGCCACTTGGCCGTGGACCCCACTTGCAATATTTGGCCAAATGGAAGCAAGCCAAACTAGGGGCAAAATGTTCAATTATCATTGGAAGGGACTATATATATATAAGGGGAAAGATGACTTATTCATCTTATTTCCCCTAGAGTTTTCAAGAGACAAGAAATCAAGAAAAGAGAGAAAAAAAGAAAAAGGAATGGCCATTCGACCTTGAGGTGAAAAAAAAAGAAAAAAAAAAAGAAAAAAAGAGAGAGTTTCCAACTTGTTTCTTCTAGCCAAACAATCCCTTTAAGGGTTCTTAGTAAGGTGAAGTGGGTTGTGGAATAAGAAGAACTCATACAAGTTGCCAACTTAAGTCAAGTGAAGAAGTGAGGAAAAAGGTAAGGTTTAATTCTTTTCTTATGTGTTATGAGTGTTTGAGCATGTTGTGTGCATGAGAATGGATGAAATTCATGTGATGGAAGTGTGTGAGTGTGTGTGGCCGTGAGTGTGTGTAGGTGTTGTGTGTTATGTTGTGTTGTGTTGTGTGTTGGTTGTTGTTGTAATGTATGGAAAATATAGAAGTTCATGAAAAATATGCATATGGGGTGTGTTGGCCGAATGGTATAGATTATGGTAGGGTGTGGTGAATTGATTTTATTTAGAATGGAAATTGTTGTTATGGTAGGTTCTATGATGTTAGAATAAAGATTTAATGGTTTGGAGGAATGAAAATTTGGTTGTTGTGATTGAATTTGAAAGAAGGAAATATGTTGTTGTTGTTTCATAAAAATTAGAAGGTTATGAGTAAGTAGTATGTTGATGGTATTGTTGGAATATCATGTGAATTCAATTGTGTTGAGAATTTTGGATTGAATATGAAAATTGATGGAATTGTTGAAAATTGGATATATAGCTTGGAATGTTCTTGGTTTATGTTTGAATAATCTTAAATTAGTATGTGAATATGAACATATTGATATTGGGTTGTAAGTGTAAGGTTGGACTTGGACTTGTTGCATTATTTGGAAAATAAGACTATTTGCGCTAGAATGCGTTTTTAGTCGATTGTTGATGTTGTTTATATCGTTGTTGGTATGGTTGTTGTTATTTTGGCCGAGTATGAATCTCGGGGATGTTATACGTATAGGGAGAGTGTGCCCAAATTTTGTTTATGGTCAAGTATGGGTTAAGATTAACCTTTGGTAATTGTGACCAAATTGTAGATTTTAGCGAACTTGGAGCTTGAGTTTGGAGACGGGTGCAAAGCGGAAAAGGTATGTGAAGTCCACCTCTCCTTCCTTTGGCATGTCCTAGTTGTTATAAGTCGAAATCCGACCCTTGGGAAAAGTCCTACCCCTCGGAAACGACACCTAAATTTGTTCCTTTTTCATTCAATAGAATTGAATCCATAACTTGTGCCTTAAGGTAAAGTAATATTCAAACGTCCGAAACCTTTGTAAATGAAATCGAAATGCCTTGAAATCTCCGTGGATGACCCAATGGGACATAATGACCATGTTTTTTTATGTTCGTTACTCGAGTCTCGATGTACGTGCTTATCGGTTTCCATTACTTCTTTCATAGAAGCTTTATAATTTTATTTTATGTTTTCTCGTGGTGTTACTGTTCATTGATGGTCTCGCCTTATAATGATTGCTCCTTCAAGGTGGGACGAAGCGACTGTGGTTATTCCATAAGGTATTCGGGGGCTACCGACCTTACGTCACCCCGATAGACACATGACTTTCCTTGGGTTCTTATGCATGCTGCTTATATGATATGTACATGACACGTATATGATATGTATATGAAAATGGGGAGATTTGGGGAAGGGACACATGTTGCGCTATAGACGCATTGCCACCTGGTCAGCTGGCGTAATTCCATCCCGGACGCGGGATACATGTGGGTGAGCCGACGTACTTCGGCGCTATGACTTGTTTTATTTTCACATGTATATGACAAGAAATGTTTTGAAAAAAATATATACTAAGCAAGCATGATATCCGCCTGAAAGGCACTTACAGGTACAGATTATCCTTTTATCTCGTTATATGATCTTCGGTTCCACATGTTGTTATTGCTCACATGTTACATGCTTCATTGTATTATTTTCATGGCTTACATACTCGGTACACTTGCTCGTGCGACCCCTTTCTTCGGGGGTGCGTCTCATGCCACGCGGTAGACGGGTTGACGGGTTCGACTCCTAGGAGCTTTTCCAGCTGTACATCGAGAGGCGCTCCAGTTGTTCCGGAGCTTCTGTTTTGGGTACTATTTTTGTGTATATATATGTAGACACGGCAAAGTCAGTTACTTGTAGTTACATGTATCTTGTTAGAGGCTCGTAGACAATATGTACGATCGTACGTTTCATAGCCTAGTTGTTCTTGTCGCCGTGTAATATGTCAGTACAGTTGACTACTTGTTTACATGTATGCTATTAACGACAGTGTTATGAGGAAAAAAAAGGCTAGTGTTCATACGGCCCACTTAGTGATAAGAATAAGACGAACGATACGGGGGTGCCCGGTATAAGTATCGGGTACTCGTCGCGGCCCCTAGTTGGGTCGTGACATATTGAGCTTGGCACGAGCAGAGTAGTGAGAAACCATATGCACATAAAACATTATCAAAGACTCAATGAAGTAATCAAAGCGAGTCGTCATTTGAAAATCGGGACAAAAGTTATATCAAATATCTTTCGGACACTACTCGGAAACACAACAAACATTATAAGCATATCAAAAGACCGTAGGGATCATAGTCATACGTCAAACCAATCTGAGTCCGCCTCGGACAGTTACGGACCTTATTCACTTTAGGACTTTCTACGAACATATCGAAGCAATCCGAGCTCTCCTGTGAAAGTTACGGTCGTTCGTAGTTATGGAGTCATTTAAAAACAAAACTCTTTTGAAAACAAAACTTTTATGCAACTTTTGAAACTTAGTCATACAAAAACATAAGAACCATAATTCGACTACATTAAGAATACGAATATCAAGAAACAAATAAGAATCATAGACATGCTCGGATTGCTAGAATAGAGTTACCTCGAGACTCGTGTCATGACTTACTTTTAACTAAGACATGCCAAAGAAAGAAAGATTGAGCTTTATATACCTTTGCCGCTTCCTAAGCTAATCCAAACTTGAGTCTCGACTTCTCACGATCTACAATAATGTCATTAGACGCCAAGCATTAGCTATAGTCACTTAGAAATCCAATTCCAAACCAACACCTTATTTACAGAAATTCCGGCAGCATTTCCCCTATATGTTCAACCAACCCTGAGAATTCAACTCGGCCCAAATCATCAACAACAATACCAACAATCATGCTACCAACATCAATAACCCATTCAAAACGCATTTTAGTATTAGCAATTCTTCTCTACATAACTCATCAACATTCCATCCACATTCAAATAAGCTACGTGCATTCAAACCAACATCATTGATCATACGTTCAAGTGTTAATCCGAGACCATTCAAACACGATTTAAGAACATTCCAAGCAATTCATACCATATTCAAAACAACCCAAACAATAGGCCATTCCACCCGAAATCTTCCAACTACATTAGGAACATCAATAACTGTCACGACCCGTCTAGGGGCCGTGACGAGTACCCGATACTTGTACCGAGCACCCCTTACTTATCAGCTTACCTGTACCTTTCATCAAGTCTTATAAACCGTACCGTATTTTTTTTGAACTGAACATTAGCAGCGTTATTATGAACATAGACTAGTTAGCCTCGCTATCGCCCCATACAACGGCATTAAAATGCCAAAATACTACATATTTAACTTTACATAACTGACTGTACATATCTGTCTACGAGCCTCTAGACATAGTACATCTATACATGAAAAGAGCCGAGTATCGTCGTGCTCAAAAATACATACACAAAAGAGTACCACGAGAGAGGGCTCCGAACAACTGGAGCGCTATCAAGTACGGCTGGTAGGGCTCCTAAGGATCAAATCCTCCTGTTTGCTGACCTGCGCGGCATGAAACGCAGCGTCCACAAGAAGGGACGTCAGTACGAATAGTGTACCGAGTATGTAAGGCATAAATAGTAATAAGCGAGAACATAAATCATGCGTAATGACATAAAAGAACTACAACTCAAGTCCTGGGATAGAAACATAACCTGTATATATAAGTGCCCTCGGGCAGATGCCGTGTTTTCTTAACTTTCATTACTCCTTTATATATATACACATATATGCATAAAGATAGAATGTATTATATTGCCGAGGCGTCGGCAAATGATCCATTTAGCCATAAATATGCACATCCCGCGTCCGGCATCCCGCGTCCGGACGATTTCAAGTCAAGTAATGCCAACTGATCAGGTGGATATGCGTATATAACGCTCTGCCATTATTTCCGTTTCCCCGTAAATATATGAGAATTCCATGTATAAATATCGGCGTCTATAGCGCCCCGATCCTTTTTGTCACATGCACATGCTTATATCATATATATATATATTTACCCGCGTCTATAGCGCTCTGATTCTGCCATTATATACATACACTTATATTTTGTATTTATCAGCGTCTATAGCGCTCTGACTCTGCTATCATATAATATACTTATACTTAGAATCTTTAGTACAGTCGTTACCTATAATAGAATTGGGTTATCCAGAAACGGTTTAACATTCTCGTACTTTCATGCATATAGCAAAGTATATTATCTACATATGTTACGTGCCATGATGTTACTCAGGAAGGTCTTAGGGTAATTGGGTCTTATCCTTGCAAGTTCTAGGATATTTGGACCTTTCTTTCGCAATTCATGCACTTTTAGTTCAATCTTACTGAATGAATAGTAACTATTTTCAATCGCGGATCTCTAGAGTTAGGAAAGTCCCCGAGGCGCGAAGTCAGGCCTATACGTCTAAGACATGCCAAGAAAGGAAGGGGAAACCTTACATACCTTTTTCGTCTCTTGTACGGCTCCAAATCTCCGTCCGAATCTCGCCAAAATCTACAAATTGGTCAAGTTTACCAATTGTCAATTCAAGAATCTACAAGTTAAGATTCAAAGTGGCTATGCGTCTACCGAAATTTCGCAAAGACTTCCCCGCCAATATACCATCCCACCAAGTTCAACTTGGCGAATTCATCGACAACAACAATCCGGAATTTCAACCCGGCCAAACTAACAACACAATAGCCAACAATTACATTACAATTTCAACAAAACACATTATAACACCATTAACCTTCTTTCCAATATAATACTTCAACTCATTCAACACTTCCAAATCGATGCAAAATTATATCATTTTACTTCCATTTACATTACAAAGGTCACCACAACACAACTAACATATTAAATAACATTAATTCATTTCCATTCCAACATCAACATAGCCCACGGCCATGGCATGCATTTTCGATTCCAACCAAATTCTTTCAACTTCCATGGCCAATGTAATTTCTATCACAACCACAACTAAAACACCACATAAGATTCAACACACCTTAAATATATCCAAGCACACCCACGGCCACCTTCAAGCATACACACTTGACATGCAAACTCCCATATCTTCATGAATTTTCATAGTTTCTACACTTCACAACAACAACCAACACACAACACAACACAATACAACACACACAACACATACACACACACGGATTGCCTTTGAAGGTCACGGCCACACACCTACATATTTTCACCATATGAATTTCATCCATTTTCATACACCTCAACATGTTTACACGTCCACAACATATAAAGGAGGAATGAATTCTTACCTTTTTGCTTAGTTCTTCAACTTGCTTGAATTTCCAACTTGCATGAACTTGTGCCTTTCTTGCTCTAATGAACCCTCCACCTTATTAAGCACCCTTGACTTGGTAGAAAATGATTTTTGGAGGAATTTTTGCAAATTTTCCTTGGAAATTTTACTATGGCCGAAAGGCCTTGGGTATTTCTCCTTCTTTTTTTGTTCTTGTTTCTCCTTGAAATTTCTAGAGAATTATGGAACTAAAGATGATTTAATCATCTTTTATAATTATAAATTTAGTCCCACATGGGCTTGGATCAAGCCCCATGGCCGGTTGGGCCTCTTATTTTTTTTTTAAAATTTCCAAGCCCAATCAATCATAGTTAGTTCTCATAATCCATGAAAGAAATCATGCTCCAATTTCCAAATTTGCCCTTCGTCCTTCTTATATTTCACTTTCTAACTTGTTCATAAACCATTCATATACTTAACAAAATAAAAATGAGGCCTTGCTTATTGTCTTCCCGCGATTGTCTTGAACTATCCGATTGCATAAAATGCGGGATATAACATTCTCCCCCCCTTTAGAACATTCGTCCTCGAATGTTAAACTGACCTCATGGTGCATTATAATACTTCGGGGAGGTCTCCTTCGTAAACGTCTCACATACCGCTCAGCATATCCACTTTAGGTCCAACATGTCTTCCCCTTCCGCTAATCTAGTCCGTCTCCGCCTACATGACTTTTATTGGGTTTCTAACCACTCCACCTACTGTAATTTACACTGGGCTACCTAATTTTACATTCGTCTCTTGTCCCCATATTTATGGAATTTTCAGCATATTTCCCAGGGGGGTCACCCATCGTGAAATTGCTCTCGCCCTAGCACGCTTAACCTTGAAACTTTAATGCGTTTCAACGTCTTAACGTTAGTACTTTCGCCGTCGCTCCCTCGCACTACTTATGTCACATAATATGGAACAAGTTGGGGTCTTAGTAGTTTTCAAATCGCCCACGTACACATCTTTTTCTTTATTCACAATTCTGCCTTCCGCAATCTCTAGTATTCGTTCTTACCCGTACGTATGGCTACTTTTCATCTTAATTTCCGAATTCTCAATATATTCAGCAATACATAGGCGGCGTGGATAAGATAAAATCCGAATCAACTGACACACATATCGTAAAAGGTGCCGAAAAAGTACCTGTGGCCGCGTCTGTGGAAGGCTCAGGGTCCTGTCGCCCTGTCAGGGCATATAGACGGTGGGGAGGGCCGGCTGAACTAGATGCTCCTCCTCTACCTCGGCCACGTCCCGCTGGAGCTTGGGAAGTCTGTCCGGGAGGGCGTACGGTCGACGATGAACCAACCGCGGACCCGGCGGGCTGGGCTTGGTCTCCCTCATACCTCAGTGGGCAATCACGCATCCGATGGCCAACCCGTCCGCAAGTATAGCAAGCACCTGTACCTGCGAGACACTCTCCAGAGTGTGGCCTACCACATCGTGCGCACCGCGGCGGGGGTGGCATCATTCTGCTAGAATCGGCTCTATTCTGGGACTCTGAAGCTCTATCGACAAACTGAGGGGGTGCACTGGCCGCTGATTGGCCTGGATACCTAGATTGCTCCTGCGCCTGTCCCCCTCTATACTCACTTCTAGCCCTGGGAAATCTGCCCCTTTTCCTGGAGCCCCTATCTGGATAGCGCTCTCCTCCCCGTAGCGGGTATTGTTCCTCCAGGTTTTGAGCATGAGCCTGGATACGGGCAATAGTCATTCCATCCTGGAGTGAAGCTGTCAGGCACTCCTTAATTATATGTGGCCCCAACCCACTCACGAATCGGTGTACATGATCTCCCATGTCAGCAACCATGGCTGGGGCATACCTAGCCAGCGAGTTAAAACGGAGGTTGTATTCCCTGACACTCATATTCTCCTGCTTGAGATTTAAGAACATATCAGCTCGGGCTCGTCGAACTTCCGGCGGAAAATGTCGCGAAACGCCTCGCAAACTCCCGCCAAACCGGGGAGGGGCATTTGCTCCCCTGGAGAGTCTCCAACTATCATACCACAGGACTGCTACATCCCGCAATCGGTACGATGCCAGTTCCACTGACTCTGTATCTGAAGCATGCATTATTCTCAGAGTCCTCAGCGTCTCATCTATGAAATTTTGGGGGTCTTCTTCTGGTTTCGACCCATAAAACTCCGGAGGTCGTAGGGCAATAAAATCACGGGCCCTAGCACTTTATCCGCCGCTCGTCTCCCCGGTCCGTATCTTGCCGCCGAGCTCGCGGCAACTAACCGAGTCAATAGGCCGGACGGCCTCTCGCCACCGCCGGCCCGGGGCCGCCGTCTCGCCCTCCCCGGGTCTGCCCTAGCTTTCTTCTTCGGCATTACCGAAACCATAACATAGATTAGGAAAGGAATATAGAAACCGGTAGCATAGCTCTATCGCACGATTTCGAATACAAAGAAGGTCATATTTCCTAAATGCCCCGTAGCCTCCTCGTTTATAAGTGTGGCGCGCTACACACCCATAAACAAGACTCTACCGGACACGGCTCGTAGACAAACCCCTAGGACCGAACCGCTCGATACCACTCGTCACGACCCGTCAGGGGGCCGTGACGAGTACCCGATACTTGTACCGAGCACCCCTTACTTATCAGCTTACCTGTACCTTTCATCAAGTCTTATAAATCGTACCGTATTTTTTTTGAACTGAACATTAGCAGCGTTATTATGAACATAGACTAGTTAGCCTCGCTATCGCCCCATACAACGGCATTAAAATGCCAAAATACTACATATTTAACTTTACATAACTGACTGTACATATCTGTCTACGAGCCTCTAGACATAGTACATCTATACATGAAAAGAGCCGAGTACTGTCGTGCTCAAAAATACATACACAAAAGAGTACCACAGAGATGAGGCTCCGGAACAACTGGAGCGCTATCAAGTACGGCTGGTAGGGCTCCTAAGGATCAAATCCTCCTCGTTCTGCCGACCGCGCGCATGAAACGCCGTCCACAAGAAGGGACGCGCACGAATAGTGTACCGAGTATGTAAGGCATAAATAGTAATAAGCGAGAACATAAATCATGCGTAATGACATAAAAGAACTACAACTCAAGTCCTGGGATAGAAACATAACCTGTATATATAAGTGCCCTCGGGCAGATGCCGTGTTTTCTTAACTTTCATTACTCCTTTATATATATACACATATATGCATAAAGATAGAATGTATTATATTGCCGAGGCGTCGGCAGCCGATCCATTTAGCCATAAATATGCACATCCCGCGTCCGGGACGATTTCAAGTCAAGTAATGCCAACTGATCAGGTGGATATGCGTATATAACGCTCTGCCATTATTTCCGTTTCCCCGTAAATATATGAGAATTCCATGTATAAATATCGGCGTCTATAGCGCCCCGATCCTTTTTGTCACATGCACATGCTTATATCATATATATATATATATACCCGCGTCTATAGCGCTCGATTCTCGCCATTATATACATACACTTATATTTTGTATTTATCGCGCGTCTATAGCACATCGACTCGTTATCATATAATATACTTATACTTAGAATCTTTAGTACAGTCGTTACCTATAATAGAATTGGGTTATCCAGAAACGGTTTAACATTCTCGTACTTTCATGCATATAGCAAAGTATATTATCTACATATGTTACGTGCCATGACGTTACTCAGGAAGGTCTTAGGGTAATCGGGTCTTATCCTTGCAAGTTCTAGGATATTTGGACCTTTCTTTCGCAATTCATGCACTTTTAGTTCAATCTTACTGAATGAATAGTAACTATTTTCAATCGCGGATCTCTAGAGTTAGGAAAGTCCCCGAGGCGCGAAGTCAAACCTATACGTCTAAGACATGCCAAGAAAGGAAGGGGAAACCTTACATACCTTTTTCGTCTCTTGTACGGCTCCAAATCTCCGTCCGAATCTCGCCAAAATCTACAAATTGGTCAAGTTTACCAATTGTCAATTCAAGAATCTACAAGTTAAGATTCAAAGTGGCTATGCGTCTACCGAAATTTCGGCAGCACTTCCCCTGCCAATATACCATCCCACCAAGTTCAACTTGGCGAATTCATCGACAACAACAATCCGGGAATTCAACCCGGCCAAACTAACAACACAATAGCCAACAATTACATTACAATTTCAACAAAACACATTATAACACCATTAACCTTCTTTCCAATATAATACTTCAACTCATTCAACACTTCCAAATCGATGCAAAATTATATCATTTTACTTCCATTTACATTACAAAGGTCACCACAACACAACTAACATATTAAATAACATTAATTCATTTCCATTCCAACATCAACATAGCCCACGGCCATGGCATGCATTTTCGATTCCAACCAAATTCTTTCAACTTCCATGGCCAATGTAATTTCTATCACAACCACAACTAAAACACCACATAAGATTCAACACACCTTAAATATATCCAAGCACACCCACGGCCACCTTCAAGCATACACACTTGACATGCAAACTCCCATATCTTCATGAATTTTCATAGTTTCTACACTTCACAACAACAACCAACACACAACACAACACAATACAACACACACAACACACACACACACACGGATTGCCTTTGAAGGTCACGGCCACACACCTACATATTTTCACCATATGAATTTCATCCATTTTCATACACCTCAACATGTTTACACGTCCACAACATATAAAGGAGGAATGAATTCTTACCTTTTTGCTTAGTTCTTCAACTTGCTTGAATTTCCAACTTGCATGAACTTGTGCCTTTCTTGCTCTAATGAACCCTCCACCTTATTAAGCACCCTTGACTTGGTAGAAAATGATTTTTGGAGGAATTTTTGCAAATTTTCCTTGGAAATTTTACTATGGCCGAAAGGCCTTGGGTATTTCTCCTTCTTTTTTTTGTTCTTGTTTCTCCTTGAAATTTCTAGAGAATTATGGAACTAAAGATGATTTAATCATCTTTTATAATTATAAATTTAGTCCCACATGGGCTTGGATCAAGCCCCATGGCCGGTTGGGCCTCTTATTTTTTTTTAAAATTTCCAAGCCCAATCAATCATAGTTAGTTCTCATAATCCATGAAAGAAATCATGCTCCAATTTCCAAATTTGCCCTTCGTCCTTCTTATATTTCACTTTCTAACTTGTTCATAAACCATTCATATACTTAACAAAATAAAAACGAGGCCTTGCTTATTGTCTTCCCGCGATTGTCTTGAACTATCCGATTGCATAAAATGCGGGATATAACAATAACACATTTCCTTCTTCCAAATTCATAAACTATATCAACAATTCCATACGTTAGCATTATCATTTTCATCAATACAAGAAATCGTATTACAATCACATTAGCTTCCAAACAGCCCACACGATTTACAACTCCATTTAAATCATTAAACCTTCATTTTACATCATGGAATCCATCACAACAACAACCAAAATACTAGGTAAATTTGATTCATTCTTCCTACACCGACAGGTACCACTCACGACCACACACCCACACACAACATTTCATGATTTTCATCCATTTCCATACGCTACAACACATCCAAAACATCCATAAAACATGTAAAAGAGGATAGAACCTTACCTCTTCCACTTGACTTCACCACTCTCGCCAAGGTATCCATGGCAACAACGAACGATTTTCTTATTCCCACAACTACTCCACGTTAACGAGGGCCTTCCAATTAGTAGGAAAGCTAGGAGGAAATAATTTTCCTTGATCAAATTCACCATGGCACCCATTCGGCCAGCCATGGCCGAGTGCCTTCTCCTCTTCTTTCTTTTTTTTTTCTTGAATTTTCTAGACTTACCAAATGATGAATTGTGTCTTATGTCTTCATTACTTATACATATATATATATAGCACATGGCCGTTCATGTGCAATTTTTTTCTTTTTTTCTCTTTTTTTTTCTTTTCCAATTTTCTCCAATTTTCTAGAATTTTCCTAAGTCACCAAAGATGAATAAGTCTTGCATGGTAATATTTGTATATATATATATATACATACAACTCCCACAAATATGTAGTGTACACATATGCCATTTCATGTGTTATATCCTGTATTTTGTACGTCGGGATATTCCGAGCCAAGTGTGGAAAGTTAAGAATAAGACTATTTTCTGACTTTGTTTTAATGCATAAGTGCTCATGAATTTGGTTGGATGGAAAGTTAGACGCTTTATAAAAATTTGGGGCCAAAAAGTGAAGTGTTGGAAACTTAAATTCATGAGAAAATATAACCATGTGGCCATACATATGACTTGTGGGCCATAGGCCACAAGTATGAAGAATATGGGTAGAAATTAGATGACTCATTAAGTCATCTTTATTATTTTCATCCCTTGGAATTTTCTAGAAATTTGAAGAAAATTGAAGAAAGAAAAAGAGGGAGAAAAACGGCCAAGGGGGCACATGACTTGGCTATATATATATATACAAGTGATGAAGACATGGGACTTAGTCATTATTTGTAAAGCCAAGAGAATTCAAGAGAGTTGGGAGAGAGAGAGCAAGAGGAGCTCACGGCCATGGAGGAAAAATATGGCCCTTTGAATTTGATCAAGAAAAATTATTCCTTTCAAGCTTTTCAACTAATTGAAGGGCCCTCATTAACATGAACTAGTTGTTGGGGCAAGAGAGGCATTGTTTTCATAAACTACAAGCCTAGCCGTGGGAGAGATGAATGGAAGAGGTATGATTCAATCTTATTTTTCATATGTTATAGATGAGTTGTGTATGTTGTGGATGGTTTGTATATGTTGTAGGTTGAAGAAATGGATGAAATATATGAAAATATGTGTGTTGCATGTTGGCCGAATATATGTGTGGTGTTGGATTGAGGCGATGAATTAATATTATTTAGTAATTTGATTGTTGAGTTGTGGATGATAGTTGTAGCCGTGTATTGTGTTGCATGAGTTGGTTGTGGGTGTGTTGTGTGCATAAGAGAATGAGTTGATTTTATGTAGCATATTGTTGTAGTTGAAATGTATAGAGATGGATGGAAATGCATGAAAATGTATAAGAAGTTGTTGTAACCGAATGGTAGGTGATTTGGTAAGTTATGGTAAAGTGATGTTATTTGACATTCTAGTTGTTGTCAATATGGATCATGTAACGTGGAATGAAGGTTGTTGTCGAAGTTAATGCATATGAATGATCATGAAATGTATGGTTGTTGTTGAAGTTAAAGGTTTCGGATAAAGTGGCATGTTGATTGGGTGTTGGAATATTATGTGAATTGAATTGAATTGAATTGAATTAGATTGAATTGAACATCGAAGTGTTGCTAGAATAATTGTTGATAATATTGGCCGAGTTGAATTCTCGGATTGTTGTTGATGAAATGAGCCGAGTTGGATTCTCGGGGATGGTATATTTACAGAGGAGATGCTGCCGAAATTTCGGCAGGATATAAATGAATTTGTTTGAAGAATTGAGATAAGTATATGGTGATGAGTCTAATGATTATGTCAACTCTCTTGAATGTAGACTAACAAGTTTGGATGGATAAGCGTAACTACTAAGGCGCGGCGCAGGTATGTTAAGGCTCGTCCCTTTTCTTTCTATGGCATGATTCGTATATAAGATTTTATAAATGCTTCCATAACGTTCCCATTTCCAAAAGTTAGAAGTAATGGTTCCAAGGTATAATTTCCTTCTTAAAAGTTTACAAATGTTTTCCAAAATATTCATTTTTCTCTAAAATCCAAGTTCTACGATTTTGAAAGTTTTTATGATTAAAACGACGAATATGATTTTATAATGACAACGATGATGACAAATATGAGAAAACGTCTATGACGAATATGTCGAGGATACGTTCCTACCATGGATATGACAGTATGAGAATGTTAAGCTATTTCCAGATAATGATTTTTTTTAAAGGGTTCCAAAGTATATGAAACGATATGTTATGATCCTGTTTTACGTTTTCCGTGAAGTCACTCTTCATTGATAGTCTCGCCTTATAATTGTTCCTTCAAGGTGAGGCAGGGCGATCCTCATTATTCATAATGTAATCGGAGGTTACCGACCTTACGTCACTCCGATAGAGTTGTAGTTTTCATTTGGGCTCTCAAGCATGCTTTATTTTTACATATGACTCATTTTATGACACCGTGCCGTCCGACGGGCGGCCGGGCAGACACACCACTGCAGTGGGCAGATTACACCCCGACGCGGGAGGCCTGGACGCGGGCTTATACACCGTTCCTATATGGACGGGCAGTTATACACCGATCCTACGGGGTCGGGCAGTTTACTTACAGATATTTACATGTTTTTTTTTTAAAAAAGCTAGCATGCATGGCATCCGCCCCAAGGGGCACTCAGATGACAGATTACTCCTTTATTCCATGGTCTGCTCAGAAAGCGTTACACCGTACCTATATGGTCGGGCAGTAGTCCACCGCACCTATATGGTCGGGCAGTTACACACCGCACCTACACGGTCGGGCAGTTTACTTGTAGTATCTATATAGTACTCCAAAGGTAAAGTTAACTTGCACAATATCTATCAGGGTAGACAAACAGAGTTACAGGTTATATCAATCTCCTATGTCATGTTTTATGTTCTCTTTTATGATTCCGTGATATTACTCATGCCTTACATACCCAGTACATTACTCGTACTGATGCCCCATTTCGTGGGCGCTGCGTTTCATGCCGCGCAGGTACACCCAGATGAGTAGAAGCCGTTACAGAAGACGTTCCAGCGGAGTTGGTAGGCTCCATTTGTACCTGGAGTGCTGCCGAGTCAGATTATATGTGCTGTGCAGTTGTTCGAAGCTAGAGACTTTGCAGACAGAGTCGTGAGTCTAGAGTGTCAGCTTTAGAAATGGTCCTGCTAGCCGACATGTTTTTATGATACATTATGTTACAGAGCCCTTACGCTTACAGACTGTGATTAGTTTGAGAAACGACAAAAGGTTTTGAAAGTTCTACTATGTACTTTACTTTCATTTGATTTAAGAATCCAAAGAGAATATGTGTGTAACAAGAGTCCGCGGGTTCGCTCGGCTCCGAATATGGGGTCGGGTGCCCATCACACCCTAGTAAGGTCGGGGTGTAACAAAGTGGTATCAGAGCAGGTCGGTCTAAGGGTTGTCTGCAAAGTCGTGTCCGGTAGAGTCCTGTTTATGGGTGTGAAGCCGGCCACATTTATAAACAGGAGGCTGCGGGGCATTTAGGAATTGTTGACCTTCTTTCTGTCTTGTGATCGTGCGATAGAGCCAAGTTACAAGAAATAAGACTTTCCTATATAAGCCATCATGTGACGGAAAATGGCAAGTCACAGAGGTAAGTCCGGATAATTGTTCTGTACTTGGAACTGGAAATCCTGGACGGCTGTAATATGCCATGTAGCCATATGTTCTGTGCAGTACTGTCGATATTGGTCGTGTGCAGATTTGAATAAGTAGGAATGATAAAGGAGGTTCTCGCCGAATGGGTACGTCTAAGAGGAAGAAGCGCGAAAGGAAATACGATAAACCGTAATAAGCGAGATGCGACGTTTCAAGAAAGGTTATGGATTTGGCATGACGATGAAGGTGCGATCACTACCCTCGGGAATCTAGAGTCCCAGGATAGGAAGTAGTCATACACACAGGTGGAAAGTGAACATCAGGAAGTGGAAAGGGTAAAACGGTAATTGTAAAAGAAAGGACGTGTTACGAAAATGTTTTCGAATCTGTAAGGCTTCAACTTGCTCCAGAACATGTAATAAAGGTCATACGAGGAAGTGGACGCGATTATATCAGCATTAAGACGCCTGATTCCACCAAAGTTTCGAGGTTAAGCGTGCTCAAAGTGGAGCAATTCTATGATGGGTGACCCCCTGGGAAGTATGCGAGAAATCCGATATATTCAGACCTAAAAGGCAAGTGAGAAGTTAGAATAGCCTAAGGAAAATTAGAGTATATGGGGTGGTTGGAGATCATAAGAAGACGCGTAGGACGAGACAGGCTAGGCTGGAGAAGAGAAAGAAAGTACATCATAGCCCTGGAATTAGGATAGGCTTGAACGGTGTTTGGAAGTATTTTGTGAATTAGTTGATAGTAATATATATATATATATGTATATATGATATGTAGGATATCCCATATATATGATTGTATTGTGACATGCGAGTCCCAAAGAATCGAAGCTATGGTACAAAAGGCATCAATCGAGTAAGGGTACCGAAGTTCGAGTGACAGCAAGAGTAAATGGTACAAGTATTGCAAGATAAGCTGTTGTTATTTTATTATAGGTTGAGATTGGAAACGATAGTTGGAAAAGAAAGAGAGGGAGTAGATGGAACATGAAGGGATCAAAGTGACGGAAGAAAGAGAGAGATAAGAAACCTCAGTAAGTGAAGCTCCCGAGAAAAACTACCGGCAAAACACGAGGCTATTTAGGAAGGGACTCGAAGTAAGCATGTGAAAAGGGGATAGAGTGTGGTAAAAGAAGATAAGAAAGAAATATATGAAATTCGAGAACTAATTGCGACAAGTGGGGCTAAAGGAATAGTAATGGTGATAAGGAAATATAAAGTAAGAGAAGGAATGACTAAGTTTAGTGACGATGTTATAAGACTTCGGTATTGAAAGGTATATAAAGGTAAGGGGTCGACATTGTCGGGTGATAGTTGAAGGTGTGAAATAAGAATTCATGTGAGGTCCGAGGGATTTGATCTTAGCGGAAATAAAATAAAATGGAGGGAGCGTGCATAAGAGACCGCTTGGCTATAGCATCACAAATATAGTTAAAGACCCGATGAATAAGGATGAAGAGAGAGCGAAAATTGTAACGATTCTGTGTTAAGAACAAAAGTAGCAGAACACTTGCGAAATATGGACGTACAACTATAGCATCGACACGCAGTTAAAGAGGAATTATGAGCCAGTGAGTTAAGCAAGTGAAAGGACGAATAATGGACGAAAGGGTATGGAAATGGGGATAAAATGATAACATAGGTAGAAAGTAAAAGAAAAACTTAGGATTAGAAGTTTCCGATATGTTAGACACAGAGTTGGGAAGGAAGACGAGGAATAAAGTATAGACGAAAACCCCATGAAAGGACTGTTGGCATATAAGGAACCCCTAAAAGGGGGGGAGAACATATTGTAAGCTTCAAGTCCAAACGAAGGAAACTCATTAGCCTGGAGCAAGGGTTTAAAGCATATCGGCCTATTAAGGGAATACATGAAGGAAGTAGGAACAAGTTGGTGCCGTGGATTAGGAAACCTATGACACGGAATGAAGACTCGTGTAAAAGACCGAGGAGTTCTATGATAAAAGAAATAAAGTAAGGGATAAGGAAAGGGCATAAAGAGAAAAACGACTATAAAAGGGACCCCCTAGAAGTATTATGACACCCCATGAGTTCAGTTGAACATTCGAGGACGAATGTTCTAAAGGGGGGAAGGATGTTATATCCCGTATTTCATACGTCGGGATATTCCGAGACAAGTGTGGAAAGTTAAGAATAAGACTATTTTCTGATTTTGTTTTAATGCATAAGTGCTCATGAATTTGGTTGGATGGAAAGTTAGACGCTTTATAAAAATTTGGGGCCAAAAAGTGAACTGTTGGAAACTTAAATTCATGAGAAAATATAACCGTGTGGCCATACATATGACTTGTGGTCCATAGGCCACAAGTATGAAGAATATGGGTAGAAATTAGATGACTCATTAAGTCATCTTTATTGTTTTCATCCCTTGGAATTTTGAAGAAAATTGAAGAAAGAAAAAGAGGGAGAAAAAAGGCCAAGGGGCACATATATATATATATATATATATATATATATATATACAAGTGATGAAGACATGGGACTTAGTCATTATTTGTAAAGCCAAGAGAATTCAAGAGAGTTGGGAGAGAGAGAGCAAGAGGAGCTCACGGCCATGGAGGAAAAATATGGCCCTTTGAATTTGATCAAGAAAAATTATTCCTTTCAAGATTTTCAACTAATTGAAGGACCCTCATTAACATGAACTAGTTGTTGGGGCAAGAGAGGCATTGTTTTCATAAACTACAAGCCTAGCCGTGGGAGAGATGAATGGAAGAGGTATGATTCAATCTTATTTTTCATATGTTATAGATGAGTTGTGTATGTTGTGGATGGTTTGTATATGTTGTAGGTTGAAGAAATGGATGAAATATATGAAAATATGTGTGTTGCATGTTGGCCGAATATATGTGTGGTGTTGGATTGAGGCGATGAATTAATATTATTTAGTAATTTGATTGTTGAGTTGTGGATGGTAGTTGTAGCCGTGTATTGTGTTGCATGAGTTGGTTGTGGGTGTGTTGTGTGCATAAGAGAATGAGTTGATTTTATGTAGCATATTGTTGTAGTTGAAATGTATAGAGATGGATGGAAATGCATGAAAATGTATAAGAAGTTGTTGTAACCGAATGGTAGGTGATTTGGTAAGTTATGGTAAAGTGATGTTATTTGACATTCTAGTTGTTGTCAATATGGATCATGTAACGTGAAATGTATGGTTGTTGTTGAAGTTAAAGGTTTCGGATAAAGTGGCATGTTGATTGAGTGTTGGAATATTATGTGAATTGAATTGAATTGAATTGAATTAGATTGAATTGAACATCGAAGTGTTGCTAGAATAATTGTTGATATTGTTGGCCGAGTTGAATTCTCGGATTGTTGTTGATGAAATGAGCCGAGTTGGATTCTCGGGGATGGTATATTTACAGAGGAGATTGTCACGACCCAACCCCGTAGGCCGTGACTCGTGCCCGAGTTGGGCACTCATGCGTACCCTTATCCCACATTAGCATAATAGCAAAATATACATAAATAACAGCTAAAGGATATCATCAGATGACGCATAAAAGCGAGTGTGTCGCACGAAGGCCGATCAGGCCGTCACAGAATATATACACAACCCCAAGGTACACAAACTCACAGAACCTATATACAGAACCCACTATACATGTCTACAGACCTCTACAGACAGGAAACATAAACATATGACGGGACAGGGCCCCGCCGTACCCATGAAATCCGTATATATACATAACAGAGAAAGACTATACCAAAAGTGCAAGCTCCGAACAAGGGAGTGCTGGAAAATAGCTGGAAGATAGCCTACGCGGGCGGATCTGCAAAGCGCGTGTCTGTACCTGTGGGCATGAACACGGCCGAAGAAAGGGGGGTCGCACGAAAAAATGTACTGAATATGTAAAGCTAAGACTGTAATAAATAATATCAGAATCAGAACAGAGTGTGCGAAAAAAACGAATAAAGTGCTTAGCCAATCAAAATGCAAATCAGAAATCATAAATAATGCAGACAGAAGACATATGCCAGAACCGGCCCTGTTAGGGACTCGGTGAACAGAACGTGGTCGCCCCCGACATTGGCGCCACAAGTCCTAACAGATCAGATCATATCGTATGGCCATATCAAAGCATAATCACGTATGTCAACATAAGTGTACATGGCACATCATACTCCACAACCCATGTACATATAATACCCGCCCCTCACACCGGAGCACGGCGAACAATGCGTAGACATACGCTTGAGAACATATCCGGCCCGGCTCGGTGTGGGAAATGTTGAGGCATCCACGAATAGAGTAGTGAGAAACTAAATGCAATAAAATGCCATATAGATTTTTCTGAGACTCAATGAAGCATAGAGAATGACAAATCAAGCAAAGGAATCGGACGAAATCATGTTAAGTAGGGTTCGGATATCATAGAGGGTTACGAGACATACTTTTCCGAGACCGTTTCCAAGATCCCAAGTGGTTTGTAAGACTCATTGGAGTGTTCAAAGTAATTTTTATTTAGAGGTTGAAACTTTCCTTTAAAAGCCGCTCAAAATAAAGCATAAACATAAAAGGGGTAAAATCTGAAATAGTAGGCCCACCTCGGTCAAATGAGGTGGCGTACCTAAATCACGCTCCTAGAACCTCATAACCTTATTAGTAAGTATCTTTGAGTGATCGGATTTGGATTTGTACAAGTTTTAGATATCTAGGATCAATCTAACCAATTATGGTCTAAATGGCTCAATTCTACTGAAGGAAAGAGGTCCGACTTTGGATGCATTCGAGGGACGAGAGCGATTCGAAGGTCGAATCCGAAACACACACACTTAGATCATGCCATAGGAAGGAGGTAAGAAGCTTTACATACCTTTCTTGCGCGTTAAGCTCGCCAAAACTCCAAACCCGTTTCGTCGAAATCATAAATGGTCACTCTTACCAGTTACTATTCATGAGGTTCAAAATTCCAACTTAGTCTATTATTGATCTACCGAAATTTCGGCAGCATTTCCCCTATAAATATAGCATCCCCGAGATTCAACTCGGCTCAAATATCAACCACAACTCAACCAACAACATTAATCCACAACTAGAATCACTTATGATCATAAGGAGTCTTCTTTCTACACAAAGTGACAACTTCCAAACTAATTTCACATTTCCAAACCAATATCAATATTTCCATCATCGTTAACCATCAAGATCATTTTAACATCATTCGGAGGCATTACATATAAGTTCTCATATTAATTGCAAAATATGCAAACTTTCCACCGAAACCATAATCACATATCAACCACGTTAGAATGCATATACTTTCCTACAATAACATATATGCAATTCTAATGCCAAACTTAAATCGTCAAGTCTCCATTTACATTATAAGAATCACAACGACGCAACTAACATATTAAACAAAATAAATTCAACATGGGTTTACCACCTATACATGGCACGGCCAACATGCACTTTTCCCATTCCAATTCATTTTCATTCAACTTTCACTTCCAATGCAATTTCTACAATGTCTACAATTATAATACAACATAAAACTTAACATAATCACACTACACATTGACCATGAATTCGGCCACCAACATGCATGCCCTTCCATCATGCAAACTTCCATATTTCTATGTGCTCTACTCATTTGCATACACTACAACACATTCAAACCTTCATAACATAATTAGAAGGAAAGAATTCTTACCTTTCTTTTCAAACTTCTTCACTTCCCCAAGTTGTCCAAGCAACAAAACCAAAGCTTAATCTTCCGAACCAACTATGCCAAGTCGATAAGGGACCTCAAATTAGTATGAAAACCACAAGAAAACAATTTTGGAATCAAGATTTTGGAGGGTGGAATTTCTCTAGGTTCAGCCGAATACTCCCTCTTTGTGTTCTTCAATCTTTTTTTGTTTTGTTTTGTTTCTTGTTTCTTGAATTTTCTTGAAACTTTGGCCCTCTTATAATTTAATTGATCACATGCTTAGCACATGATCACAACATGGGTTTTGGGCCATGGCAAGAGCCATGGCCGGCCACCCTTGGCCTTGGGCCTAGCTTGCTCTTCTTTTTTTTTTTTGTTCATTATCCAAGCCCAATTGACGATGGATCGTTTTCGGAAATTCACGGGACTAATTTCCAAGATTCCAATTTTGCCCTTAAGCTTCTTTAATATTTCCGCGTCAATATTTCCTTAAACATCTCATGCACACTAAGTAAAATCCAATTAAAGCCTTGTTTCTTAACATTCCATATTATTTCCAATTTTTCCGAGTACGCACAAAATGCGAGGTATAACATCCTCCCCCCCTTTAGAACATTCGTCCTCGAATGTTAAACTAATCATATAGGGGTGTATAAGTAATTTAGGGAGGAGTTCCTTTTATTATGGCCAAGACAAATAATTCATTGCTTAACCAAAGATTCGTACACGGTGAATTTAAGTTACCCGAGGCGTCGAAAACAAGCGAGATACTTCTTCTTCATTTACGCTTCGCCTCCCAAGTCTCTTCTTCGCGTTGTTATTCCGCCATAATATCTTAACCGAGGGTATATCCTTGGTGCGTAGTCTCCTCTCTTGGCGGTCCGTAATGGCCACCGCTGTTCCTCGTATGACGCATCCTCGGTCACACGAATGTCCTCTACCGGGAATATGTTACACCGTACTTTGTATGTCGGAATATTTTAAGTTGTTTGCGACGAGTTGAGAACAAGGCTATTCTTCCGACTTTGTTTCAAGACACAAGTTGCTTATGAATTATGTTGGATGGAAATATTAAGGAATTTGAGGTTAAAGGTGGAGTTATGGGAACTAATAATATTTCATGAAAGTTGGAAAAATTTGGGACCAAAAAAGGAATTATAGAAAGATGGCCATTATTTGAAAATGGCCCTAGGTGGCCGGCCATGTGAGTGTGTGTGGCCATAGGGCCATGTGTTAAATTATATATATATATGTGTGGATAGCTTATAAGACAATTCATCATTTTGACTTGAAAGTTCAAGAGAAATCAAGAAAAGAAAAGATAAGGAGAAGAGAAGAGAAAGACCGCCATGGTCTGCCGTGACTTGCTCCACAAGAGTGGTCAAGGAAAATCTGTTTCTTCATGCTTTTCTACTTCAGAGGGTCCTCTACGACGTGGAGTGGTTGGTGGAACAAGAAAAACTCTCCTTGCCAAACATGTTCTTAGCCGAGAGTGAAAAGAGGAAAGGTATGGTTCAATTCTCTTTTGCATGTTTTGGGCTGCCTTGATGTGTTATATTGCATGGAAATGGATAAAAATCATGAAGAGTTGTGTGTTGTAAGTTGTGGCCGTGTGTAGTATGTTGAGGCCGTGTATGTGCGAGGTTGTGTTGGAGTGAAGAATTAATTGTATGTAGCTTGTTTGTGTGTTGTTGTAATGTATAGAAGATGAATAAAATTCATGAGATTGTGGTATGTTGGTGTTTGGCCGTGACTAGGGCTGTTTGTTATGCTAGAAATGAACTAATGTTACCTAGTAATTTGGTTGTCGTTGTTATGGATTTTATGGTGTAAAATGAAGTTTAATGATCCAAGTTGAAGATTGAACCGTGTGGGCTGATTCGAGGCATAATGTAATCTTAATGCGGTTTCTTGAAATTGTGAAAATAATGTTGCTAAAGTGTGACTTAGTGGTGTAGTTATGCATTTAGAAAGAAGGGAATGTGTTCATGTTGTGTGGCCGGATTGGAGAAGCTTCGAATAGAATGATGCTTTTGTTGGAGAGTTTGAATTATTGTGAAAGTTGTTTAAAGTATTATCAACGCGTTTGAATGGTTTTGAAGGTATGAACTCCCTCAAATGAGAATTTTAGCCTTATGTTGGAAAGTTTGTATTTTGCGCATACTTTGCATATATATATTGTAAAAATATTATGAAACGCTTCCGTATGGCGTTGTAATGATTTTGATTGGTAATGAATGTGAGTATGATGGTGATGGTTTGAAAGTTGAAGTCGGAACGGAAGCGATTGCATTAGGTGTTAAGACTAGTCGCGGATTGTATTGTGGTTATTGTGGTCAGAGGTGTTGTTGTTTGGTTGTTGTTGATATTTTGAGCCGAGTCTCGGGGTGCCATATTCTTAGGGGAGGTGCTGCCGGAATTTCGATAGTCAAATGCTTAACCAAAGTTGAATGTTAACTTGCATGAATAAGAATCGGTAAGGATGACCATTTGCGATTTCGACGAAACTTTAATTGAAATTGACGAGCGTGAGGCACAACAAAGGTATGTAAAGCTTGCCCTTTCCTTCCTTTGGCATGTCCTAGCCCTACTAGGCTAAGATCTAGAATCTCCGGGGATAATTCTCGCTCTTGGAAATTCGAGTTTGATTTGCATACTATTCATTCAACGAATTGAATTATAATCCTTTTATTTGATCAAAAGAATGCTTTAACCTTTGTAATCGTTGTAAACGTGTCCGGATCGCTCCGACACTTTTATGGATGGCTTTAGGTAGCCTAATGTTTGTAATTTATGTCCGCCGCCCCCGCCGACCCGAGGCGCGGGGCCACATCCCGAGATCTCCCAATGTCGCCCGTTTGGTATACTTGTGTGATTTTTTTGAAAAGAAAAACTTTTAACTATTGCTCCGATTGCTATAAAATAGTTATTTTAACCACCTCGTTGGATTTTATAATACACTTTGACTTATAAAAAACGATTTCAAAAGATTGTAACTATTGTATACTAATTCCAATGAACCTGAAACTTGTTTCTGTACTTACTAATGATAATAAATATATTTGGTCATCGGATTTTGGAAGGTAATTAAATTGTTTGTTTGCTATTAATATGTTTTCGAATAATGTTTGAAAAAGAACCCGATTTAACTATTGTCTTGGTTTTAAAGAAATGGTGTGCTCCGGGTTGTTTTTATTGAGTTTGTAATAAAAGAAATTACATACGCATGACTACTTATGATTTTGCTCGTGTATTTCGTTAATACCTCTTCGCCGAGTCCCGGCCTACAGATGTGTGATATTGTCCGCCGGATACTTGACCGCTGGTCAACCATGACCGCCGGATACTTGGCCGGCGGTGACGTGTGGCTGTAGTGTATATCGTCCGCCGGAAACTTTGACTGCGGGGTTTCGAGGATACGATCACTGGATTCTTGACCGCGGTATGCGTGCGTGTAGCCGTTCGTATATTTGTGCTATTAACCGTTGGGTTCCCGGCCGCGGTAGAATTATATATTGGTGATATTAGCCGCCGGGTTCCCACGCGCGGTATAGGTGTGAACATGATGATCCGGATGTCGATGTAAGTGCGTTGGTATTGAAACTATTATTCTCGCGTTTGGTATACTTTATTTCGTTTCGTATTTTCTCTCGCTTTGCATACTCGAAGACATATTCCGCATCGACCCCTTTCTTCGGGGTCGCGTTTCATGCCGCGCAGTACCTGCTGCATGAGCGTACGACGCTGCCAGCGAAGATGTTCCTACTGGTTGGCGAGCTCCATTTCTCCGGAGGCCGCTTGGCCGAGTCGTTTTGTACGGTATTCGAGTTATGTTAGAGACTTTGCGTACGTTGTGTGTACGAGATGTCCGTTTGTAAACCCGCTATGTAAGCAGCGTACAAGATTTGCATTGTATTATGAATTTCGCGTGTTTACGTATTCGTTATGGTTACGGATTTTGTTTGATTTGAAAAGATGAAAAGCATGTATGTTTTCCGAAAAAAATTTTCACCGTGCTTATGTTATGCTTTCGCGGGCCCGCAGATGTAATATGAGTATTATGAGAGTCCGCGGTTCGCTCGGCCCTAGGTGCGGTCGGGTGCCCATCACACCGTCGGATTTGTGGGTGCAAATACCGGAAGTGGTCGCCAATAAATTTACTGCAAAGACAGACACACGGAACACCGGATGTACCGCTTCCAAATCGCCGGCAAATCCAATTCATAAGCAACCTTGCCAACTTTGCGGACGATCTGACAAGGCCCGATATTGGGCTAAGCTTCCCTTTTTGCCACGAATCTCTACGACGCTTCATAGGTGACACTTTTAAGAATACCCGTCACCCACTTGAATTCCAAAGGTCGGCGAAGTGCTTATCCGCGTAAGATTGGCTGGCCGCTTTGAGCCGCCAACAATCGTTCCCTTTAAAAAGTTTTTTATTTTTTACCCCCCCGGGTCCCCATCCCAAAAAAATTTTGTTTCACCCCACGTCGAACCCGGCCCCAAAAGGGGGTCTTTCATTTTTTTACCATATAACGCCGACGGCGCCATCTAAATGCCGGGGAAAGGTAGCCCTTATTGTAAGCAAAATTTAAACCCCCAATGGTCTCCCCCCCCCCCGAAGTC
>NW_026727623.1:0-31821 GCF_029784015.1 Lycium ferocissimum
TGTTTGAGGATTTTTTTTTTGTTTGGTCGAAAATGAGGGGGTCTCCCCCTTTAAATAGCGGTCCGGGTCCTGCTGGACCGACAATTTTTTTTTTCCTTGCGCGTTCGCGCGGCCTTAGCGTTCCCCGTTGCGCCTTCGATTCTGATAAAAGGTTATAACTCTTGTGTTATATGTGTTTGTACATTAGGACATTCGAGCTAACCATGAAAAAGTTAAGGACGGGACTATTTCGGGATACGAGGTTGAGACTTTTAATGTTATATCCGTATTTTTGTACGTTGGATTATTCATAAGCTAATTAAGTCCACGTATTGAGGGAATTTTTTTTTGACATATGACAAGTTATATGAATAATATATGTGAATTTAAACACAACTCAAGAAGGACACTTGAGCTAAATCAAAGTGGAAGTCCTCCAAGCAAATATTTTAAGTAACGTTTTCGGGTGATCGGCTTTGAGGGCGGAAACGGTATTATAAGTTTGGAATTTGGAAAAATACCAAAGATAGAAGTTGTAGATAATTGAATTAGCTTTCCAACCATAGGTCGTGGGTATAGGTGACATCGAGATAAGGAGATATGAATATTTTAAAGTAGAAGGTCGAAACGGTGCAGTGGATTCGGCCCGGCGGCCGATTCCAAGTCGGGTCGGGCCAACCCGTACCATTTAAGTGAAATTTTCGGCTTTCTCCTTCATTTTTCGGACCAAAACGTCCAGAATTTTTCAGAGATGGAGAGAGAGAGGAGAGGTAGAGAGAGAAACCAAATTTTGACCACAATCTAAGCCCCGAATCGCCAAGCTCTTGAAGAGAAAAGTGTTGTACGTTGCGTTGCCTTCAATTTGGGCTAAAATCAGCCAAGAAGAAGAGGGTGACGTCTTGTTGCATACTTAAGGTAAGACTAAGGTCCCTTTTTTTCATTGTTAACAAGTTTAATTAGAGTTTTAACGGATTAGAACGGAGAAAATAGCGTTATAAACTAGTTTGTTATTTTGTTGAGATTTATGGATTAAGGGGATGTTTTATGTGGGTTAAATGGTTGGAACTAGCTGTGTTATGGATGTTTTGAATGTGTTGTAGTGTGTAAAAATGGATGGAAATCATGATATGTTGTGTGTTGAAGTGTGTTGAAGTGTATAGGGGCTGTTTTGGTAGATTATGATAGACTAATTTTATTTAGTGTATTAGTTGATGATTGTTGTGGATTATATGATGAAGATGAAGGTTTAATGATTTAAATTAAAGTTGTAATTGTTTGTGGGTTGTTGTAGAAGTTAATGTGATTTTAGCATAGTTTCTTGAATTTATGAGAATTATGTTGTCAATGTGTGGATCGTTGGTGTAGTTAATGAATTTGGAAGAAAGAAACGTGTGGTTGTAGTTCTTGTTGAATGTGGACGTTTCGGGTGGAGTAGTACATTGCTTGGGTTGGTTTGAATATTTTGCGGAGTGTTTGAAATGTTCTTGAATCTTGTTTGAATGGTTTGATTAGTACTTGAATGTGAGCGTTGATGTTGACTCGAATATATGTAGTTGATTTGAATGTAAACGGAATGTCGTCAAGTATGTAGAAAAGAGTTGTTGATGTTAGAATGCCTTTTGAATTAAGTGTTGATGTTGTTAGAATGGTTGTTGGTATTGTTGTTGAAGATTTGGCCGAGTTGAATTCTCGAGGTTGTTGAATTTATAGGGGAGATCTTTGCCCAAATTTACGTAAATGAAATGTTAACTTAGAATTGGATTTCTAAGCGCTTATGACTAATGTTTGGTGCCAAATGATGTTATTGTAGATTTTGAGAAGCGAGACTTAAGTTCGGATTAGCTTAGAAGCGGACGAGGTATGTAAAGCCTAACTCTCTCTTCTCTTGGCATGTCTTTGTTGTAAGTAGACTATGACACGAGTCTCGGGTAACTCCATTCTTAGGATCCGAGCCGTATACGATTCTTATTCACTTCGATGTTAATGTTCTTAATATGGTCAAATTATGGTTCTTAAGTCCTTTGTATAGTTGGATTTCAAGTATTGCATAAAAAATGTTGTTTTAAAAAGATTCCGTAACTACGAACGACCGTAACTTTCATAGACGAGCTCGGATCGCTTCGAAACGTTCGTAGGAGATTCCATAATGAATAAGGTCTCCAACTTTTATAGATGGACTCGGATTGATTTGATACTTGTCCGTGGGCCCCAAGACTTTCCTTTGTGTAATGCTAACGACTCTTGAAGGGATTTAGTGCGACTATCGTCTTAACCCTCGAGCGTCGCTTACTTACTTCTCTATCGAGTTTGTGATGACGATTATGCCCCTAATTTCTATAAGCGATTTCATATGGTTTGATACGTATCTATGAGTCCAAAGTTCTATTGATATATTTTCGAACGACATTCAGAAGAAACTTGATTTGACTATAGCCTTGGTTTTTAAATGATGGTTCACTTTGATTATTCTATCGAGTCTTTGAAAAGGTTTTTAACTGCATATAGTTGATCACGACTCTGCTCGTGCATATGGTTGTTACCTCTTTCGCCGAGTCCCGGGCCGGTCATGTATCGTGCGCACTATGTTATATTCCGGTGTGATCTTTGTGTTACGGTACACCGAGCTCCTCGCTAGAGGGCCGGGTTCCGTTTATATTTGGTGTTATCTTTGTGTTATGGTGTTATGATGTGTTATGATGTGTGACGGGGATACGGAGATATGAAACTTTCTGGTGTGATGCTGAGTTATGGCGCCAATGACGGGCGGGCGACCATGTTCTAAGAGCCCCATGCATGATTTGTGTTTTTAATGAGTAAGCATTCTGATATTCTGGATATTGCATTTACTTTTTGTACTTCTGGTTTGATTATGATCTTGCTTACTATATTTCATGCTTTGCATACTCGGTACATATTCGTATCGACCCCCTTTCTTTCGGGGGGGTTGCGTTTCGTACGCTGCGGAGTGCAGATACTTATTTGGATGATTCACCAGCTTAGGATTCCTGTTCAGCTGTTTTGGAGCGCTCCCTTGTTCCAGAGCCTATACCTTGGTTCAGATTCTGCTATTGTACATATGCATATGTTTATTCAGGGGTACGGCGGGGCCCTGTCCTGTCATATGATTCTTTTATGATTCTTAGAGGACTGTAGACACGTATGTGTGGGTTATGGGTAATCCTTTGTTTAGCCGTGTACGTGTGATTTGTGATTTGGACGTCCCCCCTGTATTTTGATAGCCTTACTGGCTTAAGTGTGATACCATCTGCTGAAAGATGTGACTGTGTTCTGTATATATATATTTGTGACAGCTTTGGGGCGACGATTCACTTTTCTGTATGTATAACATCTGGTTATGTCAGCTTTGATCTGATGTCTGACCTTTGGTTATGTGTAATCATTCGTATGCTGCTTCTGGGTCGTGGGTGTGTTCGGGTGCCCAGCTCGGGCACTAGTCGCGGCCTACGGGGTTGGGTCGTGACATCTTGATCCCGATATCATGTGAGGGTCCACAACCTATGGTTGGAAGGCTCTTCCAATTATCTACAACTTTCATTCTCGGTGTTTTTTGAAATTCCAAACTTATAATATCGTTTTGACCCCTCCAAGTTAAATCATCCGAAAATGTTTCCTTAAATCGTCCTTTTGGAGGGCTTGTGCCCATATTTGGCTTAAGGGTCCTTCTTAGAACTTGCTCAGCTTTCCATGTGCTACTCATATATCTCTTCATATGTCCTTTATAAAACTCGGACGTGTGGGCCCCATTTAGCCTCTAGCAACGAGGGCTTTTCTTCTAGCAACGCACTACCTAATTTACACCATATGGTCTCCAAATGTCATATGCCTATTATTCTTGCACTCTTGTAATATAACCTTCACCCTGAACCCGGGCCTCAAAATTTGTTCAGCGCGTTCGCGCCTCGTAGTGGCGCGTTCGCGCTGTGTTGGCCCTTGGCCTCGCGCGTTCGCGCCACTCCCGAGCGCGTTCGCGCACCATTTTCCTAGCTTTGCCGGCCCGACTTGTAACGTCCATATCTCCTTACTCCGATGTCCTATTGAGGAGTGGTTTGTTGCGTTAGAAACTAGACTTCCCGAACTTCACTTTAGACTTTTGTTTCACTTCAAAACTCTTAATATACTAAAACATTTTCTTTCTTCCAGTTAGACCAAAATTTCCGTACCATACCTTGCACAACTTTCTTTCAAAGCCTCGGAAGCTTAACCTCCTCAGTTCACTGGTTTTCCAATCCTCCTATAACCTGTTACTCGAACTCGGACTCTTATAATCGTAACACAAACACCTACGATCTTGCATCTTCTCGACAATAACTCCGATGTCTGCAATTGAATAGCTAATACCTAACGAATCTCAACGTACAGAAACTACGGGGTGTAACAACTTGATTCACTTGAATTCTTGATATTGATCTTTGATTTCCTTCGTTTTCTTGTGGATGAAGTGTAGAGGATGTTCTAGAGAGTCCTTGACTTGTGTGGAATGAAAATGAAATGAAATAAAATGAACTTGGGTCTCCTTTTAATAACTTAAAATCTGATCCCGTCGGGCAATTATACGGACACTTATATGGTCCGTATAATTTATACGGTCCGTATAAGTGATCGGGAAATGGACCCTTCCGTTTCTGTTCTCTGTGACCATTATACGGTCCATTATACGGGCCGTATAATTTTATGCGGTCCGTATAACTGGCGACCGTATAATCCCACCAGTGAGGAACCTTCACTGTGATGGTTCTGCGGTTTATTATACGGACCGTATAACATTATACGGACCATATAATCGACCGTATAACCATCAGTTCACTGAATCTTATTTTCATCACTTCGTTTGATCTCCAATCCTTATGGAACCTTCTTAATACTTGTTTAGCACCTCATTAACAATCTAAGGGTCGTTATAACTCTTCTCCAAGACGTCTCTAAACTCTCATTATTTCAATACTCGAAATTCTTGCCCGACACACAACTTATAACTTGCTTTCCTTAACAACTTTCCTCCCTTGCCTCGGATGTCTTTGAAAATCTTAATTAGGACCATCAAATACCATTTCTTACTTATCAAAACATCGTATACGTCTTACCCTTCGTTGGCCCTATTCCGTACGTTAACGGAAACTTTTGAGGTGTAACAGGTTTATAGACAGTTGTATGTACCTGACAGATGATGTAGCCTTGTCGGCTTCTATTCTTTTGTGTACAGTATATGTAGCGGCCTAGTCGGCCCGCACCGTTCTTTCAGCATATATTTATATATACAAATTGTACAGAGTTCATGATGTCCTGCTTTCATGGTTCTATGTAAGCTCAGTTTGAGTTATATGTGGGCCCTTGTTACCTAGATTCGACTATAGGGGTGTGTTGTCACTAGAGATCAGGCACACGTCACGGCTCATCAGTTTAGGCCATGATAGAAATGGTATCAGAGCAGTTCTGTCCTAGGGATGTCTACAGACTGTGTCTATTAGAGTCGTGTTTATGGGTGTGTTGTACACCACGCTTATAAACAGGAGGTTGCAAGACATTTAGAAAAGTGTCATTCTTTTTCTTTTAGATCGTGCGATAGAGCCATGTGTTAATAGTTCGCTTTCTAATGATTTGTTCTGATTTCAGCGATGCCCTGCAAGAAAGCTATAGGCGCGGAAAGGACAAGAGAGAATGCCTGGCGAGGCCACCAACCATACCCCGACAGTTACCAGGGCTCGAGATAAAACTCAGAGTGAGAGCCCTTCTCAGACTTCACATATCCCGCCTCCGATTTTCCACCTTCCCCAGTTCCTCAGCCAGATGCACCAGGCCAGGATGTGCGGGATGTTGTATAGTTATTGACCAAACTAGTAGCTGCTCAAGCTCAGTGACAGGGAGCTAGTGTTGATCAGGTCGACCGGGCTGGTAGTTAGAGGGTTAAGACCTTCCTCCGGGTTAGATCCTCCATAGTTTTCTGTCTTGAAGAAAAATATGGATCCCCATGATTTCATTGATGGTATGCAGAGGACCTTGAGAAGCTTGAATATTTATTGCAGACTATGGAGGTTCCGACATGGAAATGGGAGGTAATTAATATGGATTTAATTATAGGTTTGCCCCGTACTCAGCCGAAGTATGTTTCGTTATGGGTCATAGTTGATAGACTTAAAAAGTCGACCCCCACTTTCTGCCTGTTAGAACTACTTATGCAGATGAAGATTATGCGAAGCTTTACCTTAAAGAGATTGTACGACTTTATGGTGTTCATACAACCATTATTTCAGATAGAGGAGCGCAATTGATAGCTAACTTCTGGAAATCTTTTCAGAATGGATTGGGGACCCAAGTGAGTCTTAGTACTGCATTTCACCAGCAGATAGATGGACAAGCAAAGTATACTATACAGACACTTGAGGATATCTTTGAGAGCTTGTGTGATTGACTTTCAAGGTAGCTGGGATGATCATTTACCTCTTAGTGAGTTTGCATATAATAACAGTTACCATTCCAGCATTCAGATGGTTCCTTATGAGGCTTTATATAGACGAAGATGTAGATCCCCTATAGGATGGTTTGATGTTAGAGAAAATCAATTAGTTGGTCCATATTTGATACAACAAGCAGTTGACAAAGTAAAAGTAATTCAAGAGAGATTACTAACAGCACAAAGTCGATAGAAATCCTATGCAGATAATCGGCTACGCAAGTTAGAGTTTGAGGTAGGCGACTGGGTTTTCCTAAAGGTTTCGCCTATGAAGGGAGTGATGAGATTTGGAAAAAAGGGTAAGTTGAGCCTTCAATACATTGGGCCATATAAAAGTATTCGTACAGTGGGCAAGGTGGCATATGAGTTAAAGTTACCTTTTAATTTAGAGTTTATGCATCCAGTATTCCATGTGTCTATGCTTCGCAAGTGTATAGGAGATCCTTCGAGGGTTGTACAGATAGATGATATCCAGGTGACTAAGCAATTGTCATATGAGGAAACCCCAATGGCTATATTGGATAGACAGGTTCGTCGATTGCGAACTAAAAATGTGGCCTCCGTTAAAGTGCTCTGGAGAAATAATAATGTTGAGAAAATGACTTGGGAAACGGAAGAGAAAATGAAGGCTAAATATCTCCATTTATTCTTGTCATCTCAGGAGGCTCAGTCTGAGGCATCATCTCTTCCAGGTATTGGTTTTATTTATAGTTACTGTGATTGGTCGTGTGAGGCCATGATGTTGCATATTTTAGCTTGTGGCCCTGTGTGGAATTATGTTGAGTTGTTGTGAACAGGTTGGATTGGTATATTTACAGGGGAGACTCTACCAAACTTTTTATAGCCCATGACTTGTATGAATATTCAAGGACGAATGTTTATAAGAGGGGAAGAATGTTACACCTCCCATTTTCGTCGCAATAAAGTTTTTGGCTTATTACTAGTATATGCCCTTAGTATGGAAATTCGCACCAGAGTTTTGAGATATTAAGTGCTTCACCTCACATGTACCAAAGTATGGGTAAGTGTCCTTTGCAATATAATAGGATTAGAAGTTAAATGGATCGAACCATCGCAAGCTGGGGCGACTCAGGGAATTGGCAGAAACCAGTCCCTTTCGATGGACCGTCGATGTGTCAATGGTGGCGTCAACCCAGGCCGTCGACACACCACCTTCTCTGAATATCAGTTGGAGCAGGAACGGTGCAAGTCGACGGACCGTCGACGTGTTAACAGACCGTCGACCTGCTCGTCGACCCGCAACCACTGGGGCTGTTTTGTCCTACCTCTATATATGGAACCTTCACGTTTTATTTCCTTATTTTACACCCCCAAATCAGAGAAAGCCCTAAAATATTTCCCCTTCACAATTCCCATCATATTAGTGGAGATTTGGTAAGATCCCAGCCCCGTAAACCCGAGCTTGTGAAGAAGAAGGTTGTTCCTAGTGTTTCATTAAAGTTGTGAAGCTTAGGAAGTTGGAGTTGAAGTTGATCCTTAAAATCTTAGACCCCTCAAGGTATGTAAATGATTCCTACCCTTGTATTTAAGTTAACTACTAAGAGCTTTAGCGGTTTTAGGTATAGAGAAGATAGTTATGAAAGTGGTGAGTTGATGAAGGGCAAGATGGTGATTAGGGACTGTTTTAAGAGATGATTTGGAATGGGTTTGATTATATCTTGATATGTAAGTGTTGACATTGTTGTTGATATTGTGGTTGATGTTGTATTGAATTGGAAGTTGAAGGATCATTAAGTTTACAAGGGAAATGTTGTCTGCAATTCATTAAGCTCTTTTTGTATTTAAAATGGTTAGTGTCACACCCCGATCTCACTAGGGTGTGATGGGCACCCGACCCCGTAACCGGAGCCGAGCGAACCCACTGACTCTTTCTACGTACCATTTTTTTTTTTGAAATCTCTATGTCAAGTATACATAACAAGGCTCGAAATATTCCTTTGATGATTAGAATCAAATAAAATATGTAACTATACGAACTTGTATCGTAGTACGGCATCGACTCCCGCAACCCACGACTGTCGTACGCAAAGTCTCTAACTCGAGCATATCGTCATGGCACACATATACCGTGACTCGGCGGACTCTCTCGGACAAGTGGAGCCTACCAATTCCGCTGGACATCTTCTATGCTAGCTTCGGCTCGTGGGTTTACTCGCGCGGCATGAAACGCGGCCCCCCCCGAAGAAGGGGTCGACGAGCAATGTACTGAGTATGTAAGACATGAATAATAACATAGTAAGGGGTATAAACATGAGTAAAAACAGGATATCGTATCGTGAGATCAAGAAAATAACCTGTACATGTAAACAATAACTGCATGGGTACATAGAACATCGCATCCGATAGTAGAGTAACTTTTTGTGTGTCTGAGTGCCCCCGGGGGCGGATGCCATGCATGCTAAACTGCCTTTGAAAAATATTTCTTTTCATATATATAGAAAGCACAATATGATATTTTGCCGAGGCGTCGGCAGCCGATCCATTTAACCACAAGTGAATATATATCCCGCGTCCGGGCATCCCGCGTCCGGGATGATATCAAGTCAAGTACGGATACATGCACCGTGAGTATAGCCCAGCGCCCATAGCGCTGCGCTCCTTTTTCCAGTTTTCCCCATATATATATATATATTATATATATATATATATATATATATATATATATATATAGCATGCGGGGAGCCCAAAGAAAATCATGTACTTATCGGAGTGACGTAAGGTCGAACCCTCCGATCGCTTTATGGAGTAATCATGGTCACTTTGTCTCACCTTGAAGGAACGATAATCATAAGGCGAGACTATCAACATAGAACATGTCATAGCATATCGGGTTATAGACATAGCATAGCTGACATCATAGAATCATAGGTATCATAGAATCATAGTCACCATAGGATCCTAGTTATCATAGAATCATAGTCGTTGCTTTATTCACTAAGACTTTCAATATTGTAAAACTTGGTTTTTTGAAGAAGAAGAATATTTTGGAAAACACTTGTAAACTTTTAGTGAGGAAAAATCATGCATTGGGGTTAAGGGTTTAGTTAAAACAATTCTTATTTAGTAGTCGGAATAATATCCAAGAACTTTCCTTAACTATAGAATGAAAATAAGTCAAAGGGGACAATAGGAAAGAATTTGGAATAGTGGGCCCACCTCGGATCAAATGAGGCGGCATACACAATTTACATATAATACATTTCATAATGTTGCTTATGGAGGTCTTAGGGTGATCGGGTCGTATTCTTGCAAGTCTTAGGGTGTTTCGACCTTTCTTCCACTATTCAAGCACTTTTGGTTCAATGTCACTGAATGAATAGTAACTATTTTTCAATCTCGGATTTCTAGAGTTAGGGAAGTCCCCGAGGCGCGAAATCAAGCCTATACGTCTAGGACATGCCAAAGAAAGAAAGTAAGGTCTCACATACCTCTTTCCGCTCTTTTTGCTATTCCAAAGTCACGTCGCAATCTCGTCAAAATCTGCAAATTGGTCATGTTTACCCAAAACTTTGATTAGTGCCCTTTTGAATTGGATTCTTAAAATAACACTTGGCTACCGGAATTTTGGCAGCATTTCCCCGTAAATACATCATGCCACCAAGTTTAACTTGGTCGATTTCAATCAACAACAATCCGGAATTCAACCCGGCCAAACCAACAATCATTACGACATTATCAATGCCCAACTCACAACATGTCCAATGCACTCCAACCCAAATCTTCCAAATGCCACAAGAACTTCAACAATACATTTATTTCTTTCAAACTCATAAAATATACCAACAATTCCATACATTTATAACACTATTTCCATGAATTCAAGAAACTGCATTAAGGTCTCATTAACTCTTAAATTAGCCCACCTAATTATGACCTCCATTTGAGTCATCAAACCTTCATTTTCATCACACAATCCACAACAAACAACAACCAAAATACTAAATAAAATTTCATTCGTTCCTTGTTTCCAAAACAGCCCATCACGGGTTCAACATCAACACCATGACTCAATGAATTCCATTCATTTCAACACACCACAACATGCTCAAAACGTTCATAACAATATCAACCAATCATTAAATAAAATTAGTTCTATACTTTTATACCACACTACATGCATTCGACCACACTACACACACCACACTTTCATGAAGTCCATGCATTTCTACATTCCACAACACACATAAACCATGCACAACCATCCACAAGACATGTAGAGAGAGTCAAACCTTACCTTCCACTTATTTCTCCTTCGGCTAGCTTGATGAACCACAACAACAAATGGCTTTCTTGTTCCAACAACTCTTCCACGTCGACGAGGGCCTTCTAATTGGTATGAAGACTTGAAGAAAAACAACCTCCACCATCAACTTTAGGGGCTGGTTCGGCCGCCCCTTCTCGTCCCACTCCTTCTCTTTTTTTTTCCTTTCTCTCTTTCTTTCTTTCTTTCTCTCTTCAATTAAAAGATGAACTCTCTCATCTCTCTATATATATATATAATTCTCATGACCATGTGAGGGGCACATGCCCCTCTCTAGATTTTTCTTCTCTTTTCCCTTCCTTTTGTTTTTCTAGAATTTTCTTACAATTTCTTAAAATTTAATCCAAAAAAAAGACTAAGTGTCTTGCCACATAAGTTTGGCCCCTTTCAAGACTTTTTCTAGGACTTGGTGAAATTACTATTTTACCCCTCGACTTTTCTCAATATTACCATTTTGTCCCTAACCTTCCGCGTTATCTCCACGGCCCATTTTGCGAATTTCTCTTCTTGCCCTTAGCCTTTCTCAATATTTCCGTCCAATAATATTCATAAATAATATTCATAACCAACTTATGCACTAAAATAATTTTTGAAGGTGGTCTTGCCCTTAACTTCCCGCAATTGTCTTAAGATATTCCGACGTGCAAAATGCGGGATATAACATCCTTCCCCCCTTTTGAAACATTCGCCCTCGAATGTTCGACTAGTCCTACAAGCTCTCATAAGCACCTCGGGGGAGCTCCCTTTTTAAAGCTATTCCCATCCTTTATATTAGCTCTTAAACTATCCTACACCGTTCTCTTTGTCATACTCTTTCTCTTTATAAGCGTCCATTTTCTGGCGTCGCACTACTCAAGGTTTGTGCGAACTTCTCATATTACCTTAAACATTATCATTCTAATTCTCATTCGCTTGTTGCTGGTCTTCCGATCTTACCAATTTGTTTCCATGAAGGGATCTCATTTGTAGCCCAAGCACCCACATCAAACATATTACCATTTCGACTGTTTCGATCTCATCCTTACATTTCCCTCACCTGCTTCCCCCCTTTTGGGGGGTACCTATACCATTATCCGTTTATACTTCGCCTCCTATCCTCATTCCCAATCTCAATTTGTAGTAGAATAATAACGGTTTACTTTACAACACTTATACCGTTTACTCTTGCTATCACTCGGGCTTTGGTACCTTTACTCGATTAATGCCTTCTGCATCGTAACTTCGGTCGTAAAGGGATTCACATGTCCACTGATACAATCATGTTTGGGATATCCTACTCCTTCATATATACATATGTATAATTACTATTAACTAGCCCACAAAATACGTCCAAACGCTGTTCAAGCCTATCCTACTTCTAGGGCTATGATGTACTTCCTGTCTTTTCGCCGAGCAAGTCTGTCTTGTCCTACGCGTCTTCTTATGATCTCCAATTATTCCATACACTCTAGTTTCCCTTGGGTTGCTCCAGCCTCCTGTTGTCTCTGATGTTCGAATATATAGAATTTCTTATAAACTTCCCAGGGGGTCACCCATCCTAGAATTGCTCCCAATGAGTTTTGGGCACGCTTAACCCAAAAACTTCCCTTTGGAATTCGGAGCCTTAATGTCGATATTTTCACGTCCACTTTTTTCACATGGCCTCTACTACGCGGTCTGAAGCCAACCAGAGCTTTACAATTTCCGAGATATCTTCGTAATACGTCCTTTCTTCTACAATGACCGTTTTGCCCTTTTTAATTCCTGATGTTCACCTTCCGCCTGCATGTATGGCTATTTCCTGTCTGGCGCCCAGCTCCACGTAATAGAACAAATATATTCACCGGTCTCACCTCTTTTGCCTTCCATATCATTTCTCGCCTTTTTCCGCCGATCACGGGCTTCGCGGAAGTCAACGATTAGTATAAAGGATCTTATCTCTATGACTTGGCTCTATCGCACGATCTCATGACGTTAAGAAAAGAAGGTCAACCATTCCTAAATGCCCCGTAGCCTCTCGTTTATAAATGTGGCCGGCTTCACACCCATAAATGGGACTCTCACCGGGGACACGACTTTGCAGACACAACCCTTGGACCGACCCGTCTCGATACCACTTTGTCACACCCGATCTCACTAGGGTGTGATGGGCACCGACCCGTAAGGCAAAGTTTAAGGAGCCGAGCGAACCCACCGACTCTTTCTACGTACCATTTTTTTTTTTGAAATCTCTATGTCAAGTATACATAACAAGGCTCGCTGAAATATTCCTTTGATGATTAGAATCAAATAAAATATGTAACTATACGAACTTGTATCGTAGTACGCATCGACTACTCGGAACCCACGACTCGTTCGCAAAGTCTCTAACTCGAGCATATCGTCATGGCACACATATCATTGTGACTCGGCAGCACTCGGACAAGTGGAGCCTACCAATTCCGCTGGACATCTTCTATGCTAGCTTCGGCTCCGTCTTTATGGTTTTACATACCGCGCGGCATGGAAACGCGGCCCCCGAAGAAGAGGGGTCGCACGAGCAATGTACCGAGTATGTAAGACATGAATAATAACATAGTAAGGGGTATAAACATGAGTAAAAACAGGGTATCGTATCGTGAGATCAAGAAAATAACCTGTACATGTAAACAATAACTGCATGGGTACATAGAACATCGCATCCGATAGTAGAGTAACCTGTGTATCTGAGTGCCCCGGGGCGGATGCCATGCATGCTAAGCCGCCTTTGAAAAATATTTCTTTTCATATATATAGAAAGCACAATATGATATTTTGCCGAGGCGTCGTATACATCGATCCATTTAACCACAAGTGAATATATATCCCGCGTCCGGGCATCCCGCGTCCGGGATGATATCAAGTCAAGTACGGATACATGCACCGTGAGTATAGCCCAGCCTCCCATAGCGCTCTGCCCTTTTTCCCGCTTTTCCCCAAATACATTTTTATACATATATATATATATATATATATATATATATATATATATATATATATATATATATATATATCATAGCATGCAGGGGAGCCCAAAGAAAATCATGTACTTATCGGAGTGACGTAAGGTCGGAACCCTCCGATCGCTTTATGGAGTAATCATGGTCACTTTGTCTCACCTTGAAGGAATGATAATCATAAGGCGAGACTATCAACATAGAACATGTCATAGCATATCGGGTTATAGACATAGCATAGCTGACATCATAGAATCATAGGTATCATAGAATCATAGTCACCATAGGATCCTAGTTATCATAGAATCATAGTCGTTGCTTTAGTCACTAAGACTTTCAATGTTATAAAACTTGGTTTTTGAAGAAAAAGAATATTTTGGAAAACATTTGTAAACTTTTAGTGAGGAAAAAAAATCATGCATTGGGGTTAAGGGTTTAGTTAAAACAATTCTTATTTAGTAGTCGGAATAATATCCAAGAACTTTCCTTAACTATAGAATGAAAATAAGTCAAAGGAGACAATAGGAAAGAATTCGGGAATAGTGGGCCCACCTCGGATCAAATGAGGCGGCATACACAATTTACATATAATACAATTCATAATGTTGCTTATGGAGGTCTTAGGGTGATCGGGTCGTATTCTTGCAAGTCTTAGGGTGTTTCGACCTTTCTTCCACTATTCAAGCACTTTTGGTTCAATGTCACCGAATGAATAGTAACTATTTTTCAATCTCGGATTTCTAGAGTTAGGGAAGTCCCGAGGCGCGAAATCAAGCCTATACGTCTAGGACATGCCAAAGAAAGAAAGTAAGGTCTCACATACCTCTTTCCGCTCCTTTTGCTATTCCAAAGTCACGTCGCAATCTCGTCAAAATCTGCAAATTGGTCATGTTTACCCAAAACTTTGATTAGTGCCCTTTTGAATTGGATTCTTAAAATAACACTTGGCTACCGGAATTTTGGCAAAAAGATTTCCCCCGTAAATACATCATGCCACCAAGTTTAACTTGGTCGATTTCAATCAACAACAATCCGGAATTCAACCCGGCTAAACCAACAATCATTACGACATTATCAATGCCCAACTCACAACATGTCCAATGCACTCCAACCCAAATCTTCCAAATGCCACAAGAACTTCAACAATACATTTATTTCTTTCAAACTCATAAAATATACCAACAATTCCATACATTTATAACACTATTTCCATGAATTCAAGAAACTGCATTAAGGTCTCATTAACTCTTAAATCAGCCCACCTAATTATGACCTCCATTTGAGTCATCAAACCTTCATTTTCATCACACAATCCACAACAAACAACAACCAAAATACTAAATAAAATTTCATTCGTTCCTTGTTTCCAAAACAGCCCAGTCACGGGTTCAACATCAACACCATGACTCAATGAATTCCATTCATTTCAACACACCACAACATGCTCAAAACGTTCATAACAATATCAACCAATCATTAAATAAAATTAGTTCTATACTTTTATACCACACTACATGCATTCGGCCACACTACACACACACCACACTTTCATGAAGTCCATGCATTTCTACATTCCACAACACACATAAACCATGCACAACCATCCACAAGACATGTAGAGAGAGTCAAACCTTACCTTCCACTTATTTCTCCTTCGGCTAGCTTGATGAACCACAACAACAAATGGCTTTCTTGTTCCAACAACTCTTCCACGTCGACGAGGGCCTTCTAATTGGTATGAAGACTTGAAGAAAAACAACCTCCACCATCAACTTTAGGGGCTGGTTCGGCCAGCCCTCTTGGCCGTCCCACTTCCTTCTCTTTTTTTTTCCTTTCTCTCTTTCTTTCTTTCTTTCTCTCTTCAATTAAAAGATGAACTCTCTCATCTCTCTATATATATATATAATTCTCATGACCATGTGAGGGGCACATGCCTCTCTCTAGATTTTTTCTTCTCTTTTCCTTCCTTTTGTTTTTCTAGAATTTTCTTACAATTTCTTAAAATTTAATCCAAAAAAAGACTAAGTGTCTTGCCACATAAGTTTGGCCCTTTCAAGACTTTTTCTAGGACTTGGTGAAATTACTATTTTACCTCGACTTTTCTCAATATTACCATTTTGTCCCTAACCTTCCGCGTTATCTCCACCGCCCATTTTGCGAATTTCTCTTCTTGCCCTTAGCCTTTCTCAATATTTCCGTCCAATAATATTCATAAATAATATTCATAACCAACTTATGCACTAAAATAATTTTTGAAGGTGGTCTTGCCCTTAACTTCCCGCAATTGTCTTAAGATATTCCGACGTGCAAAATGCGGGATATAACAGTTAGTAAGTGAGGTAAATAGTCTAATTAAGGCCTATGTTATCTTGACTGTAGACTTACGAGTCCGAGAAGTAGAAGTTGGACGATTATATACACTTCAAGGTATGTTAAGGCTAACGTTTCTTCCATTTTTAGCATGATCTTATGATACGACCCAACAAGTGAGTAAACGAGCTTCCATATTACTCTACTCTTAGAAGAATTTGGAGTACTTCAGTCATTGATGTTCCTATACCCCCTTTATGATTGTTCCTTCTGTTCATGGGTCTTGGAATTTCTTATGTTAATGTTGTCAGCTCAAAAGATGTTCATCGGAGATAGCACGACCCTGTGTCACTCTGAGAGTTTTATGTATTCACTTTATATACGCTTTGCATTCACACATTCATATCCATATTGACCCGTGACCAGAAGGAGTTATATACGCGAATATTATATGTATATGGGGTATGGGGAAAGGGATAGGCGTTATATATGCACTACCACTTGATCAGCTGGTGCACCATGATGATGATATATGGATCGGGCTGCACGTTCTGCAGTAATGTATATGATGATGATGATGATGGCCGCCGAGAAGCTGATGGGATATGAGATAATGGATCGGGTTGAACGTTCCTCCGCACTATGACTATATATATACATGAGCATGGTTATCATTGAGAGCATGCATATTATACGCCTACTGAGGCATTGTTATTTATACAGATTTATGTAGATACTTTCAGATTCTCAGTCATATGGATGCATTCAGACAGTCAGTTTGTCTTTTGAGTTTTGGACTCCGTTCATGATTCTTATGTTCATGTTACTCTTATGCTTTACATACTCAGTACATTATCCCGTGCGACTCCCCTATTGCTCGGGGAGGGGGGGGGGGTTGCGTTCATTCCCGCAGATTCAGGTAGATAGACAGGCGGTCCAGCTTAGTAAGGCTTTTATCTAGCAGTGGTTAGTGTGCTCCACTTGATCCGGAGCTGCAGTCTATTTTGGTATGCCATTCTTTCGAGATGTATATGCATATGGGTATGACGGGGCCCTGTCCCGTCCTTTCTACAGCTTTATTCTAGTAGAGTATTGTAGACAGTCGTATGTATCTGACAGATGATGTAGCCTTGTCGGCTTCTATTCTTTTGTGTACGGTATATGTAGCGGCCTAGTCGGCTCGCACCGTTCTTTCAGCATATATTTATATATACAGATTGTACAGAGTTCATGATGTCCTGCTTTCATGGGTCAGTATAAGTTCAGTTTGAGTTATGTGTGGGCTTTTGTTACCCAGATCCGAGTATAGGGGTGTGTGGTCACTAGAGATCAGGCACTCGTCACGGCTCATCGGTTTGGGCCGTGACATAAGCTATGCTTTGAAGTCATTTGTCAGTTTTAATTCATATTAAATCCATATAATGCCTACTTATTCATCAAGAAAAAGACTAAATCGACACAAGTACATCTCAAATTAACATAAGCACCTTATAAACATATAATTCAGACTGAAATGAGATAAAACAGATGCAATAAGATATTACCTTTTTGAATGGCAACCTAAAGATCAAGAGTGGTTGCATTACAAACTTCAAACACCAACACCCAAAACCTTAAACAGTCCCTTGTTCTTGAATTTTTCAAAGTAGTAATAGTATTTTATTGTATAATATTAGTACAGTAGTGTAATATAGTAGATTTTAGGCAATATAGTTGTGGTATAACAATAAGATAGGAAGATTAATGTGACAATCGATGTCATGAACAACACCGGCATTCGATGTCATGAACAACATCGGAAGAACCTAAACGACACAATAATAACACTTGAACCTTCTAGGTTCAATATTCGCCTCCAACAATTTATAAAATCATGAATATATGAATTAAATCAGCAGAAGTCTTTATAATTTAAATAATTCAACCAAAATGTGATAGTGTGCCCGAAAGAGTTAAACAACAACTCTTCTTCTACCCACATTCGAATGTATACTAAGGAGCTTCTAAGAATAAGGAATAAATGTTTAACTCATCGGGACGCAGTTTTAATACTAATATAAATAAATGGAATTAAATAAATTGGGTGTCCCATGAATGATTTTGTGGGCTCACCGAATCAGCAGCAACCGCAAGTCTTTCCTAAATGCCCGGAGTATCAAGAACCTGCTCTTCACCGTTACCTAACATACCATCAAAAACAACAATGGTATGCCTGAGTACTTCGTACTCAGTGAGTGCCTCGGGGACAACAAGTAATATGAAAATAAAGTACAATAATACATAAAGAAATCAGTCCTGAAAATCATGTGAAACTAAAGTAAGAACAGTTATTCAGTTTGTGTATCTCAATAAGAATTATCAAAACCGATTATAAGGCCTCTTGTCAAGGCACAACTTTAAATATGCCTTTCAATTGATCATAAGTAACAACAACAATTCCATGAGAAAATAAGAATATCACACATACCAATACAGGCCCAAGAATCAAGCACATCGAAGGGGTGACCGTAGAGGTTCCCTTGTCACAACGCACCATACCGGAATATGAAATTCAACGGTGGCTATCCTTCCTCCCGAATAGCTAGGCATAATCACACCCCAGGTAGCGAACCCGGAAGTGGCCACTCTTCCTCCCGAATGGCTAGGCATTATCACACTAGGATCCATAGTGGCTACCTTTCCTCCCGAGTAGCTAGGCCAAGTACAACAACAAAGTTCATAGCATAGAAGCCGATTCAGAATTTGTCTCAAAGTATGTCACACCATCAATTAGCATTAAAGTTCATTATGCCATATCGTAAAGATAAATCTTTTCAATGAATGTCTTGAAAATGTTTACACTTCTTTAACCAAGATTTCAATGTCCTAGCTCAATATGAAAACATCATTACTGTTATATCCCGCATTTTGTACGTTGGGACATTCTGAGCCAATTGTGGAAAGTTATGGATAAGGCTATTTTCCGACTTTGATTTAAGTATAAGTTGCATATTCATCTTTTTGTTGGTATGGGGCGTTAAGGGTAAATTTGGAATAAGGAGAATTGGAGGCTAGAAATTGCAAAAATTATTTCATGAAAAGGTAATAAGTGGCCATGTGGCCGTGGGATCCATGTGGATCCCACCCATGACTTGGCCCAATTACCTTATGCCATAAAGTGGTACATGTGCTCATTTTATATTGCAAGAGATATATATATATAAATGGGCAAAGGATGACCAAGTCAAGAAAATTATTCATCTTTTGTGACTTATGAAAAGTCTAGAAAATTGGAGAAAAAAAGGTGCACATGACCGGCCATGTGCATGGTATATATAAATGTATACATAGAGGGAAGACCAAACAAGACAATTCATTCTTCAACTTAAGAAAGTTCAAGAAAAATGGAGAAAAGAGAGAAGGGAGCAGTCGGCCAAGAAGGCTGGCCGAACAGGCCCTATGGAATTTGATTAGGAAAAATTATATTCTTCAAGCTTTTCAACTCCTTGAAAGGTCCTTATTATCATGGAGTAGTTGTTGGAACAAGAAAACCATTCGTTTTGCAAAGGACAAATCCTAGCCGTGAGTTGGAGGCAAGTGGAAGAGGTAAGGTTCTATCCTTTCTTGCATGTGTTATGGACGTTTGAGTATGTTGTGATGTGTTGAAATGGATGAAATTCATGAAGTTGTGTGTGTGTGGATGTTGGCCGAATGTATGGGCTGTTTGTGTAGAAAAGATGAACTAATGTTATTTAGTGTTCTAGTGATGTTGTTGTGGATATTATGATGTAAAATGAATGTTTGATGACTCATGTTGAAGTCGTAGTGTTGCGGGCTGTTTTGGAAAATTAATATGATTTTAATATAGTTTCTTGTGTTAATGGAAATAATGTTGCTAACGTATGGAAGTGTTGATATAGTTCATGGATTCGGAAGAATGAAATGTGTTGCCATTGCTCTTATGGAATTTGGAAATTTCGGGTGGAAGAGTGTAATGGTTGGGTAGTTTGGATATTGTATGAATTGCTTGAAATGTTCTTGAATCGTGTTTTGAATGGTCTCGGATTAATATTTGAACGTATGATCATTGGTGTTAGATTGAGCGCATGTAGTTTATTTGAATGTAAATGGAATGTCGATGAGTTATGTAGAAAAGAATAGCTAATGCTAGAATGCGATTTGAATTGATTCTTAATGTTGGTAGCATGATTGTTGGTATGGTATTGTTGATGATTGCTTTGGCCGAGTTGAATTCTCGGGGGTTGTAGAAATTATAGGGAAATCTTTTGCCCAAATTTCCGTAGATGAGATAATGGCTTGGGATTGAATTCCTTGATGCTTATGACTAATGGATGATGCTTAATGATAATATTGTAGATCGTGTGAAGCCGAGACGTAAGTTTGGATTAGCTTAGAGGGCGGCCAAGGTATGTAAAGCTTGACTCGCTTTTCTTTGGCATGTCTTAGTACATGTAGGCTATGATATGATCCCCGAGGTAACTCTACTCCTACGATCCGAGCACGTCTATGAGTCTTAGTTGCTTCTTGATATCCGTATCCGTAGTATAGTTAAATTGTGGTCCTTATGCCTTTTGTATGATTATATATGAACATGCATAGAAAGATTTTGTTCGTAAAAGGGACGGTAACTACGAACGTCCGTAACTTCCATAGGAAGGATCGGATCGCTTCTGTCACGACCCCACCAGTGGCCGTGACGGGTACCCGATAATATCATACCGGCACCTCTTATCATGCATTCTATTCGTACTACTGAGTGGGCCATATGGACGATACAATCATATCTTACTCAACACAATCATCAATAGCATACTCGTGAACGAGTGTTAGTAGGTTTTACCAAAAGATTATACAACCATAAGAGCGAGCGAGTGTGACTACGAAACATTTGACCGTACATGTCCGTCTACGAGCCTCTAAATAAGATACATATATCCACAAGTCGGGGCCGGATTCCACCGTGCCCAAATATGTACACAAAAGTATTGCCGGATAGTCAAGCTCCGAACAAGCGGGGAGCGCTCCCAATATGCCGGCGGTGGAGCTCTAGGGATCGGATGCGTCTACTGTTTACCTGCGGGCATGAACGCAGCGTCCGTAAGAAGGGACGTCGATACGAGCAATGTACTGACTATGTAAGGCATGAGTAACAACATATGGAAGGATACAAAGCATGAATAGTAACAAGACGAAAATATGGAACATATCATGAGACAAAGAGTAACTTTGTACATCCGAGTGCCTTTTAGCGCGGGTACCATGCAAGTTTAGTCTTTGCCCGGAACGTGCGCTCGATCCATATATATATTATATTATATTGCTGCGGAACGTGCAGCCCGATCCATATAATATATTGCTGCGGAACGTGCAGCCCGATCCATAACCACATATCCCGCGTCCGGGCATCCCGCGTCCGGGACGGTATCATGTCATATTATACCAACTGATCAGGTGGTTACGCGTATATAACGCTCTCGCCCTTTCCCATATTCCCCATATACATATACATATATCATATAAGTAGCATGCATGAGAGCCCAAAGAAAGTCATGTATCTATCGAAGTGACGTAAGGTCGGTAGCCTCCGATCATATTATGGATTAATCGTGGTCGCTTTGTCTCACTTTGGAGGAACGATTATTATAAGGTGAGACTGTCAATGAAGAATAGCTTCACGAGGAAACATAAAATAGGATCATAAGGCATCAATTCATATACTTTGGAATCCTTAAAAAAATAGTCATCATTCATGAATAAAATTGAGAAATCAAGAAATAGCTCAACATTCTCATATCGTCATTGAAATCATAAACTTGGAACCTTTAAACATAGAATCATCATCATCATATTCATCGAGTTGTCATGAAAGCTTACGGAGTCATAAACCTCCATTTTGGGAAGATACAGGCATTTTAGAAAGCATTTACGGGTCATCGGGAAAAGAAATCATGCCTTGGAATTATAGACTTCTAACTTTTGACAACAACAAAGTTATGGAAGCATTTATGAAATCGTAATCTAAGAATCATGCCTTTGAAAGGAAGGGCGAGCCTTAACATACCGTCGACCTCCATTGGCTACGTCTATCCGCCCGAGCTCACAAATCTACATTCGAGAGGATTCACACTAATGTTAGTCTCCGTATCACATACTTATCTCAAGTTCCAACTTAAACTATTTTATATTCTATCGAAAATCGGGCAGCATCTCCCCTGTTTAGGTGCCTAGCCCGAATTCTCAATTCATCAACCAACAACAACAACAACAATACCAACATCAATAATATCATTTCCCATATCAAAGTATTCCATAAAACAAATTTCACACGCCGTTTTCCAATTTCCATAACTAGTCAATTCACTATTCAACCATTTAATTGTTCGCCGAATTCATAAACTACACCAACAATCCGCATGCTAACAATCATCATTCTTATGAACACAAGAACCTATATTAATATCATATTACTTTCCAAAACAGCCCACAACAATTGCAACGTCAACATGAGTCATCAAACGTTCATTTTCATCATAGAATCTACAACAAACACAACTACAAGACTAAGTATAATGAATTCATCATTCTTACACACATGGCATACACACGGCCAAGGCAACCTACACGGCCACCACAACAACACCACACTTTCTTGGATTTCGTTCGTTTCCACACTCCACAACATACACAAACCATGCATAACATATGAAAAATAGGATTGAACCATACCTCTTTCACTTAGTTCCTCAAATTGGCTATGATTTGCACCTTGAATCGACGCTTGTTCTTACTACTCCAACGACTCCACTACGTTGTCATGCACCTTCTAAGGAGTGGAATTGCTAGAGAGAATTATTTTTTTGATCACTTTTTCTTGCCCTTGCTCGGCTCCTCCCTCGGCCGAATGGCCTCTCTCCTTTTTTCTCCAAGCTTCTAAATTTTTCTAAGGGGAAGAATATGATGACTTGCCTTGTATTATTCATCACACATATATATATATACACATGCACATGGACGGTCATGTGCAATTTTTTTCTCTTTTTTTTTTTTTCTCTTCTCCAAGTTTCTAGAATTTGTCTTAAGTCATAAAAGATGACCAATTTTCTTGCTTTCCTAGTCATCTTGTCTACATGTACATTTAATCAATATAAGATGACCACATGTACATCTTCATGGCTTAAGATAACTGGCCAACCATGGGTGGGACCCACGGCCACTTGGCTTCTCAAAAAAAGTCATGAGCTAATAATAATTTCCATGAACTAATAATAATTTCCGAGTTTCAAGTTTGCCCTTAATATTCCATGCCAATAATATTTATAAGCAACTTGCGCATTAAATCAAAACCGGAAAATGGCCTTGCCTTTAACTTTCCTTCAAAGCCTCAGAAGCTTAATCTCCTTAGTTCACTTGTTTTCCCGTCCTTCCATAACCTATTACACGAACTCGGACTCTTATATTGCAAAACGAGCACCAATAACCTTGCATCCTTTCGACAATAACTCCGGTGTCTATAGTTAACTAGCTAACTCCTAATAAATCTCAATGTACCGAAACTTGGGGGTGTAATAATTCCTCCCCCCTTAGGAACATTCGTCCTCGAATGTTAGACTCTTAGGGACTTAAAAACATACTAGAGCTTTTCCTATAACTGTACTACTATCATCTTGTCAACCACCCAAAATTCGGTCAAAGAATCATTTTGGAGAAACATTACATACCTGAGGGTGCGAGAGCTCGGTTTGTATATCTTCTGGAGGTGGAGAAATAGATGTGGGTACTGACTTCATTTCTTCCTCGGCTCCCAAGTCATTTCTTCTCCGTTATTATTCCTCCACAAAACTTTGGTGAAGCTACATCCTTGGTCCTAAGCCTTCGGACTTGCCTATCCAAGATAGCAACCGGTATTTCTTCATAGGACAATTTCTCCGTGACTTGTATATCATCCACAGGAACAATCGGAGGGATCTCCAACACACTTGCGTAGCATGGATACATGAAATCTTTGGGTGGACCGATTCTAATTTCGGGGTAAATCCAACTCATATGCTACTCGGCCCACTTTGCGCACAATCTTGTAAGGCCCAATATAACGAGGACCGAGCTTCCTTTCTTACCAAATCTCATCACCCCTTTCATCGGTGATACTTTCCAAGAACACCCAATCATTGACTTTGAATTATAAGTTTCGCCGACGGTTATCCGCATAGGATTTTTGACGACTCGACCGTTAGTAGCCGTTCTTGAATAAACTTGACCTTTTCTACCAGCTTGGAATCGTATCCGGGCCTACTAAGCATGCCTCTCTACCTCGAACCATCCAATAGGCGATCTACACTTTCTCCCGTACAAAGCTTCATATGGGGCCATTTGAATACTAGAGTGTTACACCTCGCATTTTTGCATATTCGAATATCCCGAGTCAATGGCGAGAAGTCAAGGACAAGACTATGTTCTAGAATTATTTTAATGCATTAGTAGGTTATGAGCATTATTTATGGACGTTGCAGTAGTATGGAAATAATGAGAAAGGTTAAGAGTAAAAAGGAAAATTCGGAAAAGTGGTTCACGGAAATATTATGGAAGGCTAAGGGTAAAATGGGAATTTCACAAGAAGTCTTGAAAATTCTTGGAGAATGTCATGTTGGCAGAATGGTTTGCCATATTTTATTAAATGGGGGTTAATTGTAAATTATGAAAATTGCATGGATTAAACTTGCTTAAGAAGACACTTAGTCTTCTTTATTGAATTTCAAGAAATTTCAAGAAAAAGAGAGGAAAAATCTAGAAGAATTTGGAGGAAAAAAATGGCACATGATCAGCCACATGCTTATATTTATATATATATATGTGAGTGATGACAAATATTAGAGACAACTCATCATTTCTAGCCTTAGAAATTTCAAGAAAAATGAAAGACAAAGAAGAGAGTGAAACGGCCAAAGAGGAGGGGCTGGCCGAACTTGCCCCCTTTGGAGTTGGTCAAGGAAAATTATTTTCCTCTTGGTTCCCTACTAATTGGAAGGTTCTCTACGACATGGAGTAGTTGTTGGAACAAGAAAACCATTCCTTCTTGCAAACACCACCTTGGCCGAGGAAGAGGAGGAGAAGGAGGTAAGGTTCAAGTTTATTTTTTTTATGTGTTGTGGCTGATTTGCATATGTTGTGGAATGTAGAAATGAAAGAAGTTCATAAAAGTATGGTGTGTGTGTGTGTGTGTGGCCGTGAGTGTGTGTGGTTGTGTAGGAATGGAGAGTTAATTGAATTTAGCATGTTTATGTGTTGTTGTGATGTGTAGAAAATGAATGAAAGTTATGAAATTACACATGTTGATGTTGGCCGTGTGTAGGGACTGTTTTGGTAGAATATGGTGAACTAATTTTATATAGCATTTTGGTTGGTTGTCGTTGTAGATTCTATGATGAGAATGAATATTTGATGATTCGTGTTGAAGTTGTAATGGTTATGGGCTGTTTTGGAAGCCAACATAATGTGAATATAGCTCCTTCTTTTGATGAAAGTAATGTTGTAAATGTATGGAATTGTTGATATAGTTTATGGGTTTGAAAGAAATAAATATATTGTTGGAGATCCTATGGCATTTGGAAGATTTGGGTTGGAATGTCCTGAACATGTTGTGAATTGAGTATTGATATTGTGGTTATGATTGTTGGTTTGGCCGGGTTGAATTCCCGGATTGTTGTTGATTGAAATCGGCCAAGTTAAACTTGGTGGCATGGTATATTTACAGGGGAAATGCTGCCGAAATTTCGGTAGCCAAGTTCACTTAAGAATCCAACTCAAATGGCTTCTAATCAAGGTTTGGTAAACATGACCAAATTGTGGATTTTGGCGAGTTTGCAACTTGGATTTGGAGTAGCAGAAGGAGCGAAAAGAGGTATGTAAGACTCTACCTTCTTTCTATGGCATGTCGTAGACGTAGTAGGCTTGAACACGGGCCTCGGGGATAATTCCTTTCCTAGAAAACCAAGATTGAAATCCGTTACTATTCATTCAGTAGAATTGAACTAGAAATGGCGTGAAATGCTGAAAAAGCTTCCCTAACATCTAGAACTTGCATGAACAATACCCGACTATCCTAGAACCCTCATAAGTAATGTCATGAAACGTATTATGCGCAAATTGTGTGCGCCGCCTCATTTGACCCGAGGTGGGCCCGCTATTCCCGAATTCCTTCCTATTGTTCCATTAAGCTTATTTCGTACTATAATCAATGGAAATTCTTGGTTATCATTTTGACCACCAAACAATAGCCGTTTTAATTAAACCCTTGACACCAATGCACGATTTTCCTTACTAAACGTTTACAAGTGTTTTCCAAAATATTCATTTTTCTTCAAAAACCAAGTTTTACAATATTGTAAGTCCTAATGATTAAGACCACGACTATGGTGCTATAATGACAATGATGATGCCAGGTATGAGAAGAAGTATATGATGAATGTGTCAAAGAAATGTTCTTACTACGAATGTGACGGCACGAAATGTTAAGCTATTTTTAAATCACGACTATTTTCAAAGGTTTTAAAGTAAACGAAATAATGCCTTATGATCCTGTCCTATAATTTCTCATGAAGTTACTCTCCATTGATAGTCTCGCCTTATTAATTGTTCCTTCAAGGTGAGACAAAGCGCCCATGGTGATTCCATAATACAATCGGAGGTTACCGACCTTACGTCACTCCGATAAACACATGACTTTCCTTGGGCTCCCATGCATGCTATGATAATGTATATAATACTTGATATTGTTGAATGTGTAATTGTATGTGCATATGGGGAATGGGGAGGGCAACTGTGTCCACCTGATTCAGCTGGCTTATCATCCCGGACGCGGGATGCCGGACGGATTTAGCGGGAGAGCCCGCACGCGGCGTACCTTCCGTGATATATATAATATATATAATCGATATACTTGGGACACTCGTTGAGGGGGGGGGGTGGGAGAGCCGATGAACTCGTGCGTTCGTACCGCAAGCAAAAAGTACCGTTTTCGAAAAATATATCGTTTTCTATGTACAAAAACAAGAAACACCGTGTTCGAAAAAGAAAAAAAAAGCTAGGTATGCATGGCCTCCATACCGAGTGGCATACACATGTACAAAGTTACTCCTTTATCCTATGATATTGTCTATGTTTCCATATAGTTATTACTCGCACAGTTACCGTTTTACGCGTGATAGGCTTTACAACTCTCACTATGTTGTTACTTGTTCATGTCTTACATACTCGCACATTGCTAAATGCACCGACCCCCTCTTCTTCGGGCCGCGTTCGTGCCGCGTGGCACACCCGCACGGATCGAAGTTAATATAGAAGATGTTCCAAACAGTTGGCAAGCTCCAATCGGTCCGGAGTGTAGCCGAGTCGTAGCACACGTGCCGTGATTTCTCGATCACGATTAGAGACTTTGCGACGAGTCGTGGGTTTCGAGTCGGTCCGTACTACGATACAAGTTCCGATAGTTACGTATTTTTATTTGATTCTAAAGCAACAAAGGAATATTTTAGCAAGCTTTGTCATGTATATTAGACTTAGAAAAATAAAAAAATTTACGCTTGGAATAAGAGTCGAGGGTTCGGCCGGCTCTAGTTACTGTCGAGGTGCCCATCACACCCTGATCAAGATCGGGGTGTGACATAGAGTGATAGCTATTGTTGTATACAAATTCAATAAGTGGCAGGTGATCGTCCCAATTGCCTCCAAGATCTAGCACGCATGCCCTTAGTATGTCTTCAAGGGTTTGGATAATGCGCTCTCGCCTGTCCGTTGGTTTGCGGATGAAATCTTGTCAGACCGAGTTTCACCGCGTTCCTAAACCTTCTTGAAAGGACCTAAATTAGCCGTAAATTGCGCCCCTCTATCCGTAATAGACACCGGAACCCCGTGGAGCGTACTATCTCTTTCGATGTATAACTTTGCATGATGTTTCTACCGAATACGTCGTTCCGACCGGCAGAAAGTGAGCGTACTTCGTGAGCCTATCAACTATCACCCATATAGAATCGTATTTGCGCCGGGAACGAGGTAAGCCTACAATGAAATCCATATTAATCGCCTCCCATTTCCAGGTGGGGATCTCTATAGCTTGCAGTAATCCTCCGGGCTTCTGATGCTCTGTTTTAACTTGTTGACAATTTGGACATTGGGCAATAAACTCCGCTATATCCCTTTTCATGCCATCCCACCAATATAAGCATCTAAGGTCATGATACATCTTTGTTGCCCCCAGATGTACAGAATAACGAGCATGATGTGCCTCACCCATGACCTCGTCGTCGTAGCCCGAGAACATTAGGCACACATAATCTCCTCCTCTATACCATAGCACTCCGTTACGTCACCTCAAATGGGGTCTTCTCCTTTTGAAGAGCCGTATCTCATATTGTGCCGGAAACGGGGTCCTCGTACCGACATCTCTTTACCCTTCTATAATGGAGGACTCGCAAGAATCCCCCGAGAGAAACTCCACTATCTCCCGTAACTAGCCAAACGGACTGTAAGGCCCAGTCGGTAGTACCGGGTAAATCACGAACCATCTCCCTACTTCTCGGTTGTACATCTGTCAAGCTACCCATAGATTTACGGCTAAAGAGCATCCACTACAACATTCGCTTTCCTGGATGGTATATGATATCAACGTCATAATCCTTTAATAGCTACTAGCCACTACTTTCGCGTAAATTCAGCTCCTTCGTTTGAAGATATATTGTGTGCTCTTATGATCCGTATAAATGTCCACATGGACACCATATAAATAATGTCTCCATATATTTAATGCGTGAATAACCACGACAATTCTAAGTCATGGGTTGGATAATTCTTCTCGTTTTCGTAGCTCAGCGAGGCATAGGTAATTATCTTGCCATGCCGCATCAACACGCAACCTAGTCCGACACCTGAAGCATCACAATAAATAACCAAGCCCTCCGATCCTTCGGGGAGTGTCAAGACTGGGGCCGAAGTCAACCTATTTTTCAATTCCGAAAGCCGCGCTCACACGCATCCGTCCACCGAAACTCGACCGCCTTCCGAGTCGAGCTTCGTTAATGGTCTTTGCGATGGAAGAAAATCCTTCTACAAACCTTCTATAGTAACCTACCAAACCCAAGAAACTACGGAACTCTGTAGGCGTTGTTGGCCTTGGCCAATTCTTCATAGCTTCATTCTTCTGTGTATCTACCCGAATACCATCAGCAGAAATGACGTGGCCCAGAAAAGTCACCGAATTCAGCCAAAATTCACACTTTCAAAATTTGGGATATAACTCACGCAGCTCGAAGGATTCCAAGAACGATCGCACGCAAATGGTCCGCATGTTCCGCTTTCCGATCGGGAATACACCAAAATGTCATCAATGAACACGATCACGAACAAATCTAGAAAGGACTGAATACATTATTCATCAAAGTCTCGCCAGATATCGCCGGAGCGTTGGTCAAAGCCAAACGACATTACTCGAAACTCATAGTGGCCGTATCTCATTCCGAAAGCCGTCTTGGGAATGTCCTCCTCCTAACCCTCACTTGATGGTACCGATCTTAGATCTATCTTCGAGAACCATTTGGCACCCCGTAGTTGGTCAAACAAATCGCTTCACCCGAAAGGGGGTACTTATTCTTTATGGTCACCTTGTTCAATTGCCTATAATTGATACACATTTGTAAGGAACAATCTTTCTTTCTCACGAATGTTGTGTGCTCCCCATGGCGACGCCTAATAAAGCCTTTTCCGAGCAAATCCTTCAATGCGCTTTTTAACCTTAGTTCTCGTTATGGGCCATTCGATACGGGGTGATAGATACGGGTTTAGTATCGTAGCACATCAATAACAACTCAATCTCCCCGCCCCGGCGGCAAACCCAGAAGCTCGTCCGGGAACACGTCCGGGGAATTTATTCACCATGTGGACGATTGGAAGGGTCGTGGGTTTCCGTTTTCCATGTTTGAACCCGAAATCCGGTAGATAAAACGTAGCCTTGGCAATCATCTTTTCGCTTTTGGAGGCAGAGATAAATCCCCACCCCCTGAGACTTCTCGTATTGCCCTTCCATTCTAACACCGGTTCCCCCGGGAACCGGAATCGGACTCGCTTTGTTCTACAATCAATGTTAGCGTAACAGGAGGCTAGCCAATCCATATCCATAATGACGTCAAAAGGCTAACTCATGTAAATCAGCAGTAGTACGACGATCACAAACTGTGATCACACAATCCCTATATACCCGTCCGACTATCATCGGGTCTCCTACGTGTGTAGCTACCTCAAAAGGTATAATTGGTTTCAGGTTTCTATCCCAATGCGGTTAGCAACATAGGGAGTGATATACGACAAGCAGAGTAGAACCTAGATCAATCAACGCATATACATCATAGGAAAATACTGACAGTGTACCTGTGACCACATCTGGGGAAGATTCAAGATCTTGCCATCCCGCCAAGGTGTGTATATATACGCTCGGGGACCGCTCGAATCGGGTGTTCCACCGCCCGGCCACGACTTCCGGCCTAGTCTCGGGGGATACTTTCTGTCCGTGAGGGCGCACGGACGATGACGAACCACCGCCGATCGCCGGGCCGAGCTCGTCTCCTTCATTCCTCGCCGGGACAATCCCGCATTAAATAGCCAACTTGGACCACAAGTAAAATAGGCACTGTATTCACGCGACACCGGCTCCGGTAGCCAGACCGCCACACCGAGTACACCGTGGTGCAAGGGGGCGGCCTCGCCCTACCAGAACCGCCCGTACCGGGACCCCGAAGCCTTGAACTCGGCTCCGGTCCGAATGTGAGTAAGACGGTCGAATCTTTTACTCGTGAATCGAGATAGTGGGTCGGCCATCGATCGGGTCTCGAATACCTCGGGAATATTGCCGTGTCTCCGCCCTTCTCTATACTCACCGCTAGGGTCCGAAAGATCCGGGCCCTTTTTCTCGCCCCTCATCGTGTGGCAACGTTCACTTCCTCGCGGCCGCCGCCGTTCTTCCAGCTTTGGGAACGGGCTCGACACGAGCGATATCCATCCCATCCTCGGGAGTGAAGCGTCAAACACCTTTAACTAAACGTGGCCCCAACCCACTCACGAATCGATGCACACGGCCTATATCGGCTACCGCCGGCCGGGGGCATACCCTCGGCCAAGGAATTAAATCGGAGGCTATACTCCCGAGCGCTCATATTTTCTTGCTTAAGATTTAAGAACTTATCAGCCTCGGCTCGTCGTACCTCCGTGGTAAATAATGTCGCAGAATGCTTCGGGAACTTCACTAAACCGGAGGAGGCGCATTTGCTCCCTCGAAGATATCCAAGCATTATACCACCGGACGGCTACATCCCGCAACCTCGCACGAAGCCAACTCTACCGACTCCGTATCCGAAGCATGTATTATCCTGGGGCTCAAAGCATCTTCATCTATGGCCTCGCGGGTCTTCATCGGGTTTCGAACCATAAAACCTCGGAGGATTCAAAGCCGGAGATAAAATCGCGGCTCTCGACTCACCGCCCTATCACCTTGGCCCGCACCTTGCCGGAAACTTCGTCACCACCCAACCCCCGTAGGCCCCGCACGGCCCTAGTCAAAAGCCGGGACCTTAACCTAAAAATTTGCAAAATATTACAAATAAAGGGGAAAAAATAATTTAACAAAATCCGGGCATGAACCGGGGGCCCAAAGGCCCACAAAATAGAAAACTCTAAACGACGCAAATCTCACGAAACAATACGGGAAACCCCCACCACATGCCCCGTACCTCTAAAAAAAACATAATTTATATTTTTTTAACAGGCCCCGTCGTACCCCTAATGAATAT